>NC_047064.1:20087952-20309699 GCF_902459465.1 Asterias rubens | reverse complement strand
ACTGAGCCAACCTAAAGGCTCCGGTCCAGGATTCGAACCGGGTCCACAGAGGTGAAAGGCAAGGAAAGAAACCACTGAGCCAACCTAAAGGCTCCGGTTTGAGGTAGGATTCGGACCGGGGTCCACAGAGGTGAAAGGCAAGGAAAGAAACCACTGAGCCAACCTAAAGGCTCCGGTTTGAGGTAGGATTCGAACCGGGTCCACAGAGGTGAAAGGCAGGGGAAGAAACCACTGAGCCAACCTAAAGGCTCCGGTTTGAGGTAGGATTCGAACCGGGTCCACAGAGGTGAAAGGCAGGGAAAGAAACCACTGAGCCAACCTAAAGGCTCCGGTCCAGGATTCGAACCGGGTCCACAGAGGTGAAAGGCAAGGAAAGAAACCACTGAGCCAACCTAAAGGCTCCGGTCCAGGATTCGGACCGGGTCCACAGAGGTGAAAGGCAAGGAAAGAAACCACTGAGCCAACCTAAAGGCTCCGGTTTGAGGTAGGATTCGAACCGGGTCCACAGAGGTGAAAGGCAGGGAAAGAAACAATTGAGCCAACATAACTGCCTTTTACTCAAAATTGATGATTGTGTGGATTCCTACAAAAATAAATTTTTTACCCGGTTTTAGAAACAACAATAATGAAGGAAAAAAATGCTTTTCTCCAAACTAAATCAAATCTATTTGAACAAACCAATAGCTCTTTAAATCGACAACTAGATCAAGGTAATTAACGATTATAAGCGTTGAGTTATATATATAGTATTGGCGTCGTCATAGTACAGCCAATCAATAATAATAATTATATTTTGATCACATGCATTTTGTGGTTGACCCATCTTGCGACAACCGTTGGCATAAAATGTTGGCAGGCAAAAGGGAAAAGTTGCCCTCCTGCCACGCCCCACTCCTTCAAGGATTCATTGCCTAACTTCATAAAGCTGCTCTCTGCTTACATTTTTTACTTTCTAAGCAAAACAAAATGAGTGGGCACCAGTCAGAACAATGTAAACTTAATATAATTTTTGCCGTTAACGTCGTTTAACACCAACCTGTGCTTATCACTTTTTGTGCTTAATTCTTTTATACAGGCTTAGTGAAATTGGGCTCGCATTTTTTATTTTATTTTTTAGTTTGATGCAACTAAACTTGTTCAAGATGCTCGTCTCTGGTGACCATTTTTGAGTTGCAATGGACGGGGCAAGGAAAGTATACAGTCAGTCGAATTTGGATAGGATGTAGTGTTTATTGGGTGCTTTCTGCCAGTAAAAACTCTGGACACTATTGGCAATTACTCAAACTAAAGATAAGCGTAACAACTCATCTTTAAAACAGTATGATAAACGGCTCCATCTATTAGTTTTTATTTAATTTATTTTTCTATGTTAAATAATATTATTTGCACTGGGGATAAATAATATTAATTTTTAGTTTTACTCTTACACCGATGTGTGTTAGCACTGTTAGCACTCTGTGAACAAAAATCACAGGGATATAACTCGCAGCGTGGGGTTCGAACCCACGACCTTTGAAATTCTAGAGCAGTGTCTTACCAACTAGTCCACCGAGATTGCCTAGTACGCATACAGCTATAGATGCAACCAATGCCTGTGATTTTTTGCTCACAGAGTTCGGGAAAGTATAAGTGCTATAACAAAATATAGATATATATTCCTAACATTCTTGAAAGCTTTCATTGCTTGGCAGACATAACGGCAGACACAAACAAAATGTATTCACAAAACGTGTATGATTTATCAAAAATAAATAAATACCTGCAACTGTTGAGCTGTTAAGACAAATAATTGCGATGATCATTAGACCGGTCGACACTCCGAAAACACCCATGGTGACTATCAAAATCTATCTCTCCCACTGCGGCCGAACACAACAGCCAACTGATACAACTTATACCGTTATTAATCAGCATGATTATTATATATACCCGTAAGAAACAATATTACCTAAATAAATAACACAATAATCAATACCAATTAATTGATCGTGGGCGTCCAGATGGAACGGATTATACTTTGACGTCATCTTCGATGAGCACTCTTAAAAACTAGATACTATTAACCAAATTAATTGTTTCCCCCTTCTAAAACTAGGGCATACAAATAATACATCGAAGTGCAGAGTGGGTAGATCACACCCACCTTCCGCTCCACACACAACCAACCATTGCCTAACTTTAAGCAACGCGGGGGGGGGAGGGGGTTCTGCGTACTGTAAGAACGGAATCGGCGCTTGCGGAGCAGGGAATTAAGTGCTTACGGCTTAAGCGTTCTCGGGTAAGCGGGAAATTTTGACTTGCGTGTCTACGCTTACACAGCTGGCGCAGATTTTGCTCTTAAGTAAGCAGAAAATGGTGATCGAAAGCGCAGAATTCGGCGGTAAGCAGAGCCATGAAATTGGGCCCAGATGAGTCGTTACAATTCCCTTTACAGCTGTTGGTCACCCAAGACGACTGGGTCCTAGACATTATATAACCCCGCACATATCTCCCGCACCCCACCCCTTGCGATTTTCAAGACAATACCTTTTTGCAATGTCGTATAATAAAGCAAGAAAGTCTTAAAGTTGCAGTGATAATATTAAAGTTTTGCCCAAATCCAAAAGACGCAAGATTGCACCATAGAGCGTCTATAATGCAAATTTGCCGGTGCCCTTTCGCGGGCCCAAGACCCCCACACCATAGAGGCTTTGCGCTCCGCGCTCGCATAATCCTCCATCTTGGACAATTATTTTGGTCTCCTGAAATTTTGGTCTAGATCATTAACTTTAACATAAATTGATTCATAACCGTGATCGATAGCAACTTTACCGACAAATTCAATGTTGTCAATTATTTTGTTGCAGTTTGCTTGAACGCTCTGCAAAAAATGTGGGTAATAATTTTTTTTTTTTTTTTTTATTAGGCCTATTCCCACGAGTAATAAAAACAACATATTTATCGTTTTAGTCGATAAATAATTTCACATAAAAACAATCTTTAAATCCTTGAGAGTAACACCTAGAAACAACAGGATAGTCTTTTTCAACTGCCAATCACGTTTTCATTGACCCAGATTTAATTGTTTCCTGTTTCAACGACGGCGTCGACAAAAACAACAACAACAGCAGCAACAACAACAACGAACAACCAACCTTTTTCATCAGTGTGTTTTGGATAAGAAAAAAGGGTTGTCTGAGAATAATTGTCTTCATGTTTTCAAAAGGAAAATAGAAAGGAGTAATTTTCCACAAAAATATTTGAATTGTATTTCGAGCCTCAAGTAGATTTCGAGGTCCCGAAATCAAACATCTGAAAGCACACAACTTCGTGAGACAAGGGTGTTTTTCCTTCCTTTATCTCGCATCGTCGACGACCAATTGAGTTTGTTCACAGATTTGTTATTTTGTGCAAAGGCCTAATTGTTGAGGTACACCAAGTGATAAGGCTGGTCTCAAATATTGGTCTCAATAGTGTCCAGTGTCTTTAAGTCAATGGAGTCAGGGGTGACACTTGTGTCTATGAGCAAGATGTTTACTACAACTGCTTCTCTTCACCTAGGGGTATAAATGGCTACCTGCGAGGGAAGATGGTGATATTTTGAAAGGTATGATGATTGGCGCATGGCCCATTAAAAAATAAACAGTACTATGGTTATACTGATGTAAGAATTTGTTGTCGTTGTTGTTTCTTGAATGACGCAAGAGATCTGCTTTTAAGCACACGTAGGGCCTGCATAATTATCTTTGACCTCGCACCAGTTAACATTAATTTTTTTTAAATCATTTCATCTTCCATCACATGGTTCTTGAAATTCGCAGTCTTGTCCTCTTGCCAGTCTAAGTAAAATTTATTAATTTTCAACAACAGAGGGCGCTTCATTTAACGCTGCATTTTTTTTTTGCAGTGGACGAGAACGATAAGAATGGAGAAAAGGCAGTGGGTTGTTTTCATAGCAACAGGACTCTTTCATTGACACAAACAGAGTTTTGTACGTCGTAAGTACTGCTATAGTTTCCCCCTTTTTCTTTGTTGATTAAAAACATTTCGAGTGGGATACCGGTATTAGAATCGGAGCAAAACGAAAGTAGTGGGCACTGGTGGTGTGCGGTGGGTCTTCTAAAGAAGTAAATTAGAAGTGTTTCTTTCAATGTTAATTTATTTCATGAGTGCATGGCTTGTTCGTCTTTCTTACACAGTTACATTACATTTGTTGTTTGGAGCCAAATAGCAACCACATCGTCGCGTGATCTATCTAGTTTGTAGTTACTAGTCTAGTAGTGACTGAAGAAGGAGAATAAAACTCAATCCAGCAGATCATAACTATGTTTTGAACTTTCAAGGTTGGATGATGTTTCTTTGACTCTTTTGATTGTTGGCATAATAATGCACTAGTGATTTATACCAAAAATTCATCATGTTATAAATGTATGAACATAACCTATATGACAAGAAACTTTGTTCTCAGCATGATTAAGCCTGACAAATACAGACCGTGAGTAAACTGCAGAGCTTCTGTCACCTGTGGAGCTTGCACAGTCTCGCGGTAAATGGGAATCAAAGTTGGGGGTCGAGAACATAAAAATGACCCTACTAGGCCCTATACATTAGCATTACTAAAATACTATTGTTGGGTATTTTACCATCAATCAAATCATGATGATGATTGGGGAATGACAATATTTTACAAAGTAGATCAATCTGACTGTCCGTTCTGTCACTTGTGTCAGTCATTGTTTTTGTTGCAATCTCTTCTTCAAAATTCAATCTTAAATTAAAAAAACCCTCTCCAACCCAAGTTCAACCCATGGCAAGTGTCAAGACCACCAACCAATGAGGTAGTATTTCTACATCCATGTCAAGGCCAAGTACATGTAAGTAAGTAATGGGGGAGGGGGAGGGTTAGGGTTAGCCACAAAAAGGCCCCAGAAGACCCCCCCCCCCAAAAAAAAAAAAAAAAAAAAAAAAAAAAAAAAACTTGAACATTTATTTTTATTTTTATTATTGAATGGGGAAACACTTTTTTTCTGGTTTCTTTCCAGGATAATGGATTCCTTCTCAGATTTATCATTGTCTGATCCGGCAGACAACGGAGCCTCCAGCGAAGATGAGAAACCTAACCTCCAAGGCTTGGGTCTAAAGATCGTTGACATTCCCACAGAGAATGGTAGCAGCTCCTCCAGCAAGCAGAGAAAGCGTAACGGAGAAAACTACAGGTGAGTTAACAGAACTGGCACTATTGAGGGTTACGATAATATTGAAGTCTTATATAGCTCACGTATCTACCAAACAAGGTACTCAAGGCGCTGAGATACAAACTTTCAGAAAGATAGGTTATTGCAGTGATGAAAAAAAATTCTGAGACCCAATTTCTTAGCACCTTAAAAGGGTTTACAAGGTGCTACGGCGCATACAGCAGCCACAGCCAGGAACAACAGGGCGAACCCCTTCTCTTTTTGAGTGCACTGGGTTCTTTTATGCGTTACACAACACATGGGACCAACGGCTTTATGTTCCATCCGAAGGACGAAGCAATGGTTAAGTGTCTTGCTTAAGGACACAAGTGTCACAGCTGGGGATTCGAACCCACACTCTGCTAATCAGAAACACCAGAGTTTGAATTCAGTGCTCTTAACCGCTCGGCCACGACACTTCCACAGACAATACATCATAGACCTAATGCATCAAACCCATCAAACTCTGGTGTTTCTGATCAGCAGAGTTTTGGTTTGAGTCCCAGTCATGACACCTGTGACCTTAAACGAGACACTTGGTCCTTCAGATGGGACGGAAAGCCATTGGTCCTGCGTGTTGTGTAATGCACGTAAAGGCACCCACTACACTTATCGAAAAGAGAAGGGGTTCGCTCAGTGTTCCTGGTTTAATTAGCAGCATATTGCGCTACAACACCTTGTAACTCTTTGATGGTGCTATGTAAAAGGAGTAGTCAACGATTTCACCAAACTCTTCCTAACTTAGGATTAATCTTAGGACTTAGGACGAGTAAAGTTCCCTATCCAAAGAGACGTAGGACGCATTGAACCCATCCTAAGTTAGGACGAGTTGCTCTCCCCAACTCGAGTTAGGATTAATCCTAGCGTTTTGTGAAATCGGCTGCAGGTCTCAAAATTCAATTGTAGTCCCACATACCTTGCAGGAAAGTACTGTTTGCTAAAGCGCTTTGAGCGACACTGAGTGACACATATGCACGCTATGTATAAAAGAAGCCACTATTACTAATTATTTTGAGTTTTCCTTCTTATTTATTATGCATATTATTTTCTTTGATCTCTGCTCTCCTCAGCAATGATAACTTCTCTGACGATGGTTCTGAGCTTTCCTCACAACGATCCGAGAGGTCAAGGTCATCCCCAAGCAGACGAAAGAAGAAGCTACACAAGCTAAGACTGAAAGACGGATCAGTCGTCGTCTTGAATCCCCCGGAAGAACTTCTGAAGAGATCAGAAAGTAAAGCAAGGAAGCACGCTGGTCTTGGTGAGGTATGAAATACCTTTAGTAGATAAAAGATTATGAAAGTGTACCGCGGAGAGAAAGACCAACCAATATTAGCAATAAGCAACAGAATGTGCAAGTCTCACGTGTAATCAAATGTTTGGGCCTGGTAGGCATTAAACTTGGGTGTTGTGTGCTTAAAGGCTCTGAACACCTTTGGTAATTGTCGAAGACCAGTCTTCTCAATTGGTGTGTATCAACATTATATGCATAAAATAACAAACCTGTGAAAATTTGGCCGTTTTTCACAATGTTTTTATACTATCAACAGCTCTCCATTGTTTGAAACCAAGTAAGTTGTTATGCTAACATTTATTTTGAGTAATTACCACGAGGGTCCAGTGCCGTTAAGTTGTGTGATTGATTTTTTCCCTCAGGTCGAACCAGCTCTCCAGGAGTACATCCGCTGCACCGCCCTCTGTCGTCTTGTGTATGGAGACGGACACTGGAAGTTAGCCGAGAGTCACACCAACCTTGCGTATGCTTACCTCACACTCAAAGGTACAACAAGTTTTGAACTTCCTTTGGGCACCCCTCTTAAAGTTGTTCTAGTTACCCCTCTATGGGTGTATACTCCAAAGCAGCCCTTGAACCTCACTCTTGTTGTATTTGTATGTATGGTCAGTCAATGCCACAGATTGCCACAGCAGAAATTGACCGAGGCTGAGAACCTTTTCTCTTCCAACAACAGCTTCAAGTCCATTGAAATTGAGCATGGCTTGTGGCTTCTCCAGTGTACCGCTCTCATTTAAAACCATTATACACTTTCACAGTTCACAGATTTGCAAATAGTTTACAGGGTGTACAGAAGGTAATAAAGAAAGACTTCTCTCGAAATATTGGTCAATGAAATGCTTTAATTTTTGAGAAAACATTAAAACAATATCAATTCTCGATACAAGAATTACGGATTTATTTTAAACACATGTCATGACACGGCGAAATGTGCGGAAACAAGGGTGGGTTTTCCCGTTATTTTCTCCCGACTCCGATGACCGATTGAGCCTAAATTTTCACAGGTTTGTTATTTTATATATAAGTTGTGATACACAAAGTGTGGGACTTGGACAATACTGTTTACCGAAAGTGTATAATGGCTTTAAACACTTCATGTACCAGTGGTTATACTGCAGGCCTCGCAGATTAACAAAGTTGTTGTTTGAATCCCCTAAGCTAACTGCTGACTTTCACAATAACTAGAATAAGTATTGTCTTCTTGTTACTGAATCACAGTTTCTTGATTTGTGCAGCTCATAGTCATAGGCGTTGAACCAGTGTTTGTATGAGAGAGATTGGCTGTTGCCAGCTTGATGATGGTATTCCCCTAGTGGGAGGTTGCTGAGTTCCCTTGTTCCCTTGGCAAGAAGATCATCTTAACAATCAAAGAAACGGACAATGGGCTCTCTACATCAGAATATGTGTGTCAAATGCCAATGTAATTGCAATGTACCTTCGCTGTAACAAAATAAAATTTAATTTTGTGGATTGATGTTGATTTTCTGTTTTATTTCTTAACGTACAGACTTGGTTCCCCAGGCTCAGTACCAGGCAGAAGCAGCTAAGAAGATCATGCTAAGCGGACTCCATGCATCGGACTCCAGCGAGTCTAAAGCTGACCTCCTGGCCATACTGGTCAAAATGTACTACGTCCTTGGTCGTAGTAACACCATCAATAACAAATATCCTTTTTTGTATTTCTGTTTGTTTAGTTATGCAAAAAATAGTCAATGGCCTGCCGTTTCGACCGAGGCAAAGTCTTTCTTCGAGAAAGACTCTGCTAGGGTTATTTATACCATAGGTCCTTTTGGTCGGTACGCAGTTTGCAAAAGCTAATTATATTTTCTCTGTTTTTTTTTATATAAGGCAATAATCTTTTTGCTTAAGAGCTCTCAGCCCGTAGTCAAGAGGAAACAGGTAAAACGAGGCGTAGAAAATAGTTTTTTTGAATGGTTTTTGAATTTGAGACTTCCCGTTAACCATCTTACTGCTTCTAGCATTTCCAATCAAAATTATTCAAATGATTTAATGAGAAATTACCTCCTTCTCAAATACTATATTTCTTCAGAAGGAGCTGTTTCTCACAATGTTTTATACTATCAACAGCTCTCCATTGCTCATTACCAAGTCAGTTTTTATGCTAATATAGTTTGAGTAATTACCAAACGTGTCCAGTGCTTTAAAGTCTAACATACAGACTGAAATCCACAGAGACGAGTTGTTTGATTCCTTAATCCACCTGATTCCACATACCCTGAGGCAGAACAGTGTCTTGTGAAGGCAGACAAGGTGTCTGAAGAAAGAGCTAAGCTGACTAGCACAGTAGGATCAGAACAGCAACAGATGGCAATCTACATCGCCATCGCTATGGGAAAGTACGTCCAACTAACCAACCAACAAATCGTACGGCGCCTAAATCAAACTTGAACCGACACACCAGGGGCCGATTTCTCTTAACGATTGATCTTAACTGCAAATCATTCGTAGTTGCTAAGCAACTAGTGCTAAGTGTGATGTCACAACACAAATCACTTTGGTGATACTGGAAAAATTGTCTTCTGATGATTTTTTTGGCTTTGTGAAATTGGCCCGTGGGCCCATTATCATAGAGCTGCTTAAGCAGAAAATATTACTTTATGATTACCTGCTTAGCAGAAATTAGCAGGATACCAGTCACAAATAGAATATATGACATTGTATTTTGGCTGATAATCTAGTGAATTGAATTTTGTTGTATTTGGCTTTTTTTGTGTGCTGCAGCAGCTCTCTGACGTTCTGATTGACAAACTTGTTTAAAAGACAATTCCCTGCACTGGTCAGCCCTTGTTAATATTTCCCATGTTAACATAGTGTCTATGTTTCTAAAACAAAACCAAATTTATTTTTTTGTCGTATGTTTTTTCAGACATTTTACAATAAGTTTGTTTTTCTTAAAAAATGAAAAACCATGTATTGGCGTTTGGTGATGATTCGCTGATATGATTGGTCTCCAAAGGTTTCAATGTAACAGTACTAATAATAAATAGAAGCAAAACTTATAAGGCTTACATATCCACCGATTGAGTGTCCAAGGCAATTACAGTAACACAATACAATAACTTACAGAAAAAACTTACAAATGTATGAACTTATTTTTCAGCACTTTGACTTGTTGTTAATTTCAGGTTATATGCCAACCAGAACAAGCAGGCCCTTGGCGCTAGCTACTATGAGAAGGCTGTACGACTTACAGAGAAACACAATGGCTCAGACAGCTTGGAACTTATTCCAATATACCAAGACCTTGGCAAAATATCCTTTGGTAAACTAGAAACATTTTAAACAACCGTTTCACGAAGGGCAGGGAATCCGTTTCGATAAAAGGTTGAGATTTTACTCTTTTCTTAAATCAGCAAGAAAGTAACTGTTAGTTTTATCAATAAGTTTGTAAACAATGAAACAAAGCTTGGGGAAAAGTATTGGTGGGATTTTTCAAACTTGATCATACTTTTTGCAAAATTGAAGATAATTCCAGTGGATCAGCAGAGAGAAAAGTGAACAAGAAGTTAAAATAACAACAAAATTTCTACAAAGCCATTGCAGCAGTTATTTTCTACCAACTGCATCTATTTGGAACTCCTTGCCTGTTACATGTTTCCTTCCATCCTACAATCTGGACTGTTTTAGGAGGAATATCAAATCCTACCGTCTGCTGCCCTGAGTTAATTTCATTTTTAATGTTTTCTTCTTTGATAATAATAATAATAATAATGTTTATTAAGTACATGTACCTTATAAATGCAGAGCCTCAAAGCGCTTTACACACAAAAAAAAAAAAAAAAAAGTAGCCAAACAAACTTCTAAGAGTGGCCTTAAGCCTTATTTTGAGCAAACTTGCATAATTTTATTTTTTAAACGTTCAAAGACTCAATTATTTTGAAGGAAGATGATGGTGGATATGTCTGCAAAGCTGCCAACTCTTCCTGGTTCTGCAGAAAGTTTCCTGAAAATAAAACAATCTTTCCATGTTCTTATGAACAAATTTGAAAGTATTCTTGATTTTGGAAATGTTTCCACTTTTGAGTTGAATGTTATTCGAGACATCTTTATGATTGTTGTATAGAATTTCCCCGATTGTAAGATGCAAATGTTGGCAGCTCTGTTTGTGTTTTTTTGTTTCCTTAACTTGATTTGTTTTACTTGGAGCAGAGTAAAGGGAAGCACGCTAATCATGACAAGGCTGTCGAGTACTACCTTCAGGCCCATTCAATCACTGTAGCAAGGTAACTAATTACTCAAAACAGCTACTTGAAAGCAGCTTGAATGCTCTTGAAGCATAGAGGTAAAAAAGCGGCTGTTCATTGGCCGAACCGTTGCGACGCGCGTACAAATCTGTGCGTTTTGATTGTCATCGCTTCACCTCTAAGATGGCGGCTGCATGACGTCAATGCATAAAGTCCATTTCAATAGTCTAACGGCATTGTCGCTAGTCAATGCTTTAAAGACACTGGACACTGTTGGTAATTGTTGAAGACCAGTCCTCTCACTTGGTGTATTCCAACATATGCACAAAATAACAAACCTTTGAAAATTTGAACTCATTGGTTGTCGAGGTTGCGAGAGAATAATGGAAGAAAAAGCACCCTTGTTGCACAAGTATTGTGTGCTTTCATATGCTTGAATTGTGTGCTTTCAGATGCTTGAACTCAAGACCTCATTTGAAGTCTCGAATGCAGTTTAACTATTTTAGTGAGAGCTTTCTAAAAAACTAGGTTACTTCAGAGGGAGCCATTTCTCACAATGTGTTATACTACCAACCTCTCCCCATTACTCATTACCAAGTAAGGTTTTATGCTAACAATTATTTTGAGTAATTACCAACAGTGTCCAGTGCCTTTTTGAAATAGGGATGTTTTTTCAACACTGGTCCTCGGGTGTTTTAACTGGTATTTGGCCAGCGGACCACTATTAAGGATTTCCAATTGTTGAATCAAATGGTTGACTTTCTGTCGTTTACAGATACAGTGGGCAGAGTGAGGAGGTTGCCGAGACAGCCTTTAAGCTGGCTCTGGCTTACTCTGAGCAAGCCTCGGCTGAAGCAGAAAGTAAGTATATTGAAATACAATAGGAGATTGAAGCCGAAGCCACATTGGTGGCTGTCGCTACGGCTGCGGCTGTTGCTAAGGGTGTCTTTATAAGGATGTCCTATACTTCAATGCATGCTGTCATATCTTTGTTTTGTAATTTTTTATTATTGCCAAACAAGGTTTCGTCTTTCAAAGTATTTTTCTTTTTTTGATGACAGAAACTGATAGTTCTGAAAAGATGTTGATACGTTGCAAAACACCTTTTAAAGTAGGGTTCATAATTTTTTTTTTTTTTTACGGTTACATAAATCCTCATGGATTTCCTTCAGGTTTCTAGCAATCACTGGAGCTGGTTTGTGTAAAGGGAGTGGGAATGACAGCTAGCAGTGGAGTTACATCACCTTGGATGAGAGATATGAGGGTATTTGAATAATTGTTATGATTTCTTGTGGTGCGCTTACAGCTACAGCTGAGAGATACCATGATGAGAGTCTGGGTATCAGACAAGTGTTATATGGACCGCATCATCCAAAGACAATCAGTACACAAGAGAGTCTTTGTAAACTTCTCATCAGAACGGACAGACTAGAGGTGGGTAGTCAATAACAGATTTCATTGATTATGTATTGATCAGCAGACAGACTAGAGGTGGGTAATTAATAACCGATTGCTTTGATTATGTATTAAACAGTGTCAAGGGAAACTAACCTGTAAAAATTTCATTTCAAAAAGTGGTAGTGTTGTTGAGATATTAGAGAGGTTTCGCAAGCCTACGGATACACATACAGATACGTTGACACTTTGTGTGTTCACATGACGCGTATCCGCGACTATCGTATTTTGCACACATGTTAGCAACGGATACAGGAGCGCATACACGTCGTAGAAAAACGGATACTGTTTTGTAGACTTTTAGTTGTCTTTTTGTCCCCTTTTTGTCCCGGAATTGCTTTCACTGGTATCGTGCTTGATATAGATACAAAATTGTTAGTCATGTGCAAGCAAGTTGATGAGAAAACTCAGTGTATAAAACACGACGTCTCTATCGGTCATGCTTGTCGGAAAAAAAAACACTCATGATGAATGTGAGCGCCCTCAAGTAACACATATTTTGCGAAACAAAATCCAACACGGGGCTGACGTGAACAGATACGGTTATCATATCCATACCTGTATCTGTATCCGCACGCGAAACCTCTCTAATGTTGAAAATCTGGAGCGGTTACATCCACACAGGAAGAATAATCCATAATTGGACGACACAATCTGGGAAGTGTTTCATGCAGAAACATTGTTCAGATGTAATTGTTTTTGATTTCCTTTCTTAAAACCGCATTGCTTGGAAGGGAGTTGCTTCTCAAAATCTTATTATTAGCAGCTGCAGTGCTGTTTATCAAGTAAGTTTTGATGGTCATTTATTTTTGGAGTAACTACCAAAGGTATACAATCCCTTCAAGAACCACAATGGACGTCTAGACAACAAAAATGACTGGATACTTGTGATTCTTCTAATATGAACTTGAGATGAAAAACGAACATTGACATTGCTCTTCTGCTCCAATTTTACAGGGACAAGTTTGTATCTGACTTTTCAGCGGATGATGTTTGCACTTGGGTGTCACATTGGCATTGCTCTTGTTGTCGTCTGTAAATCCCGCCTTCAAGCGCCCCCCCCCCCCCTTTTTTTTTTTTTTTTTTTTTTTAAATGTAGTGGGATGGGTGGTTTTCAACTATGGGGTGGGTTTCAGGGGACATCCTTTGTGGCAGGACGGCTTTGTAGAGGTGCTGGTCACCTGTTCCTCCTCGCCACTCACTGGCTTGGTATTTTTAAGCTTTTTTGGTTCATTGTTTCTCTATGTATCGTCTTGTATTATATTTATATTTTTATGCCAGTATAAAGTTTAATAAAACTTTAATTAAAACTAAATTATCTTTACAGGAAGCAGTTTCATTACTAAAGACCATCATGTCATCCAAGTGCGCAACTTACGGTGATTTCAGCGATGAGGTTGGAGAAACGTATAAGTTGTACGGCTCCATCTTACTGTCTCAAGGACAGCTTGATAAAGCCATGAGGTACTTCAAGAAGGTAAGACGAGTTTTGTGGTTCTTTTTTTGGACTCTTGGCCAATGTCAAATCTTTCGGCAAGTCACACTACCTTTGTCACACTCATTACTTCTGACTCCGAAGCTGGTAATATGTTTGTGTGTAATTTTACCCCAAAGCAATATTTTTATGATCATTTTTTTTTTTTATTATGACAGAAATTAATAGTTCTGCCCATTGGGTTCAGCCTAGCTTGGAAGTTAACAAATGTTCATTTGAAAGTAGGGCATAAAGACCATAGCAATTGAATGGTCTATGTCAGACCCATGTAAGAAAATTGACGCCTGTCGAGCACATTCTTGTGGGGGTGGTCATTAGGGGGGGCTGGGCATTGAGGAGGGCCCCAAAAAAATTAGCTAGATCAGCCAGAGAGTTAACCTATAAAACCTAATGGAAAAGGCATAGTCCCAGGAATCACGAATGGCCACTGCCAGACGTTTTCAGTGGTGGAGGGTGCATGCCAGACACGCTCAAATGGCCCCACCCCAAGCTTGTGAGGTAACCTGGTGACAAATTCTGTGTTATGAACCACTTGCATATCCCTTTAAAACTATCAGGCAGTTGAAGGACTGATGACTGATACATTTACAGTGGTCTATGGCCGACAGCTTTAATCCTTTGATTCGTTTTATTTAACCAGCGTAGTTCTCTTTGAACTGTACTCCCTTGGAGCCTCCAAACATATTCAATACTCAATTATCTGTGTTTCTTTTTATTGACAGTGCTACAGCATTCAAAGCAGTTTGTACGGCCCAAGCCACAGGAAATCTAAAGCAACACAACAAACCATAGACATGCTGCTGCAGTAAGTAACAAAACCATTGTTGCTTTTATTGTGGGGATACTGTTACCAGATTTTGTTGGTCTAAATCTTTTGGTTGGTAAACAGCAATTATGTCATCTAGGCCATTTTCGTTAAGCATTTTCATAAGCAGCAGTTATGTCAAAGATAATGTTGGTTGGCAAAAGTCTGAACAGCTTAATTAATTGATTGAGAAAATAGAATTAGCTGTTGCAAACTGCTTACCTGCCAAAATTTAAACAATACACTGTAAAACTAGTTAATGGCCTGATGTTCCAACCCAGCAGAGTCTAGACTTGTGGACAAGTCGTTAAATCGGCCCCACGTGCTGAGATAGTGCTCCCCCGACAACACTGCTCTCGCGCGAACTCACTGCTCTCGCGCGAACTGATGGCTCCCCGATTTTGACTAGGAGTCAAAATCGGGGAGCCATCAGTTCGCGCGAGAGCAGTGAGTTCGCGCGAGAGCAGTGTTGTCGGGGGAGCACTATCTCAGCACGTGGGGCCGATTTAACGACTTGTCCACAAGTCTAAGCAGAGTCTTTCTCAAAGGCTAATACATATATATTTGTTCATTCATCAATATTACCTTTGCATTTTTCAATGAATTTGTTTTATTATTTTGCTGATTAGATCGCCAGCGTTGAAGGCAAAGGAAGGACAGAGCAAGGCAGGGCAGCTCAAGAACCGTCCAAGATTCTCAGCTACTATCAAGACGAGTTCGGAACCTGGAGTTTCTAGCATTAATACTTCAGGTTACTAGGGAAACCTATCAAACTTTTCAAAGAGCAAGACTCTAGCTTTAGCTTCAACTCTATTATGGTCTCCCTTCACCCATCGAAAGGCCAGTGAGAAACTGACAGCCATTCCAATATGTACATAAACACTTCAAATTCAATGAGGCATTTCTTAACAGTTGGGAAGGTAGTGCATTCTGCTCTACCAGCCAGGCTCCTACTGGCTGATACAAATGCCTACATGTACATCCTCACGCACTGTGAAGGGGGTAACCCTGTTTCAGCCCCAGGAGTAGGTTGCAATGTGCCCCTGGTGGCAGTTGATTGCGTTGATAGCCTAAGTGTAGCCGGTGGCTGACCGGCCTTGTGAGTTGGGCGATACCTCATACAAAAAACATGTTTAGCTAGTATTGATTAGTGCTATTTATAGCTACAGGTAGGCGGGCCCTTCAATATCTTTGCTGTTAATAATGTTTATCAATGTGCAGGTCAAAGGGAATTCTTCAAGCCAAGTGCAAGATAGTAAATTTAAGTGTTTACAAAAAATATAAATATATTGTAAATGTTTGGTATGTATATATTTTGGTAAAGCTAATGTATGTACATGTATAATGTGTTAACAGGTGACCTAAAACAAGCTAGTGTAGCCTTTCTTGGGGATCGTCTAAAAAGTTTGAATGGTAGGGGTGATCTTATTGGATTGGATAAGTATTCAAGCATGTGTGACTGGTCCGATGTGACTGCCGGAGTCTCAGAAAAATCCGTCCTCCAGAGATTCTGTCCTCCATTTAGCCTGAACATCTGACGTCACACTTCGACGCTCGTGAATAACGCTCGTGAATAACGCCAGAGACCGGCCTCAAAAATTGCAAAACCGGCGTGTAGTTTGACCTCTGACCTCGGTCTTTTCACATAGAGATGCGCTGTCAACTTCTTGCGGACGTGACAGCAGTGACTATTTGGGCATCTATGTCACTGCATGTTTGTCAAACGATGATTGTATCCAATGGAATCACTGGATCTGACAGCAGGGACCTGATCCGGGGCCCAGTCTATCCTCCACATGGGAAATTGACATGGGCTTGTAGAGATCATTCAAAAGAGGGCGCTATCAGAAGAAGTTTGTACACAGTTCGCCTTATTGGGGGACAGAATCTCCTTCCACACCGTCACACTCCATTGGTAAATTCAAAATGCTACTTCGCTTCAGTAAATTCTGGCAGTCCCCTGGATTGATAGCATAATGCATAAGGGAAAGTTCTTTTGCAACTAGACAGACCTGCCTTGAGATTTAACATACTAAAATATTGTGGTGGCATGGAGCTGGATTACTGATTGATAAATAACTTTGTACGGAATCATCTTGGGGTTAAATCTAAAGGCCAAATAACTTATCCTAATCTTAGTCTTTGTGGATGGATTTTTATTTTCTGTGCAATAAATGTACATGCAAGGCAGCAATATTATATCAGTGTTTGTGTCAAACTTTGAGGATACTATTTATTAAAGAGAATGAGTAAGGCAGTAGCTTCTTAGTAGCTGGAAGGAGGCCGGCCCTCTACTTAAAATGGACAAGCATTCACCAAAATGCAGTAAATGAAAAAACCTTATGATGACGTCAAAAATATATTTTTTGCATTTATTGTATTTTGGTAAATGCTCGTCCCTTTGAAATACAGAACCAGCCTCCTTGTATCTCTACACTTAAATTTCACTTTTTAATTGAAAAGATCTAGGGTTTTGACCCTAAGAGAGTCGTGTTATAAGGCTCATAACACACAGTTAGATTTTGAGACGGACTCTGCTGGGCTTGAAACGCAAGGCCTATTATAATTTTTAGCATTTGTATAAAGGTCCTTTTGGTTGGTGAGCAGTTTGCAACAGCATACAGAAGAACCCCAGATTTCTTACAGGCAAGAGAAAATATGGTTCTGTGGGTCTGTTTAAACAGCTACCTGAGCGGAATGTTTTCAATGGAAATGGTATTTTAACTTGTTTATAATGCACTTGTTCACCATTTTAATGTAATTTTGATATGTGTACACTTCTGAATTTTTCGTAATTATCGATTAAAAAATCAGGCCCCCACCGAAAGGTTTAGGAAAACTAAAAAACACTTCTGCCGTTGAGAGCGCGCGTCAAAGGACAATGCTGCTGACGTCATCTCTAGGAGCTTGCTTTGTTATGCCTCAACGCTGCAACAAAGCGGCTTTACAAATTGGATCTCCCAGAGATGACATTTTGAGAGTGATTACGTAACAGGGCTTTTCGCAAATCTCTCAGAAAAGCCTTGGATAAGGGCATTCAAAATGATTGTTTTTTTTACACAATTGAAATCATTTTATAGTCATATGACTCGATTTCCCCATTCTTTGAAAACATTTTAAGTGAATTTCACCAAAGTTGAAGACTTATATTCGCAGGTCTTTAAAGTTAGTGCAGCAAAGTTCTTTTCAGAACCTTGTACTGTAGGTCTTTACAGATTCGTGTACATGTGCTGCTATGTGTTTGAGCATGCATGTGCAAGGGTACCTTTGACTGTCACATAGAGCCCATAATGATATAATGACGACAAAGCACTGACCTAAATCAAACATGCCTAGGTCATGCTTAAGAATAACCACCCAAACACATGTGTAAGTGCACTTATTCAGATTTTAATCTTGTTAGAATTTTGTTTACCAAACATTAAAAATTCAACATAAAGTGGCCACAATTACAAATTGTTTAAAGATTTTACATGCAGTTCATCCATGTGGGACAATATTGAAACAAAAGGGTTTTAACAGACCCATTTAAAATCGGGAAATGGGGAATGGGAAAAACGGGGACAATTTTGAGCTTTTACTTGTTGCATACATGTATAATTTTACTTTGAGTTTGATGCTCTAATGTAGACCACTCGGCCAGGACACGCAACACAACATTTTAAGGTACAGTATGATTTGTCAATGTTATTTGGAAAAGAAATTCATTCAATTATCTATTTTGGCCTGTATTTTGATTTGTTGGGGCAACTTTTTTGTTTTTACTCATCATCAATTGGTATTTCAGATGGAAATATTTCTCAGAACATTTGGCACTTGCATTATCCGTATCAAGTTGAATAAAAAATCATTAAAAAACATTCTTGAAATTATTTTGCTCATTACAACCACTTAACATACCTTTACCTTTAAAAGAAAAATAATGATAAGAATTTAGTGCCTTCAAGACTGGCAAAATTTTGAGTTTGAACAAATCAAATAAATCTAAATTATGAAATGTATCTTTTCTATCACCCTTTTGAAATGGCTTTTGGGAATTATATACAAAACAATTCTCAAGTCAAGTTAAAAAGTATAAGAGAATAATAATAATTAGGAGAAGAAAAAAATGCCATAGATTTTTAACATAATATTTGTATTATTTTCCAGTGAGTTTTCCAACCATTTAAAATCATTTAACAGCAAAGTCATTCTGTTCACTGTACATGTACATAACTACGTAACTGTGTATACACTGTGTAGATGGATTGCATTTACAATGCAAGCTGGCATAGTTAATCTATCACAGACTGCATATTGGTTAAGGGTTAGCATGATATCATACCGCATGCTTACAAGTGCCATGAATGTGATTGATTCAAACCATTCAATGCCCCACCTTCTTTTATATGCCACTGGACACTAGCCACATATGACGTCGGGGCAAGCAGTAAATAAATCAAAAATAAGAACTCATTGCTAAAATTACATAGTTCCATTCTCAGATTTGATTTGAAGAGGTTCATGACCCATAATAACTTTAAAAAGTTCTTAAAAACAAAAACTGAACAATGCCACGACTTCAACTTCATCTAGGAACAAAACACCAAATAAACAGTATGCTCTTCCCTTTCTGATTAATATCGGATTAAAAACATTTTAAGTTGAAAAACTGTCTCCGCTTTTCTTGTTTGGCAGCACGATGCACACATCTGAGTATTTCTTCTGAGCCCCCGTATCGGGGGCAATAAATAAAGCCCATACTGAGCTGTTCACTTTCAAAAAGTATCATTACATGTTTTATGGACACAACCGATTCCATCTCACATCAAATACTCCCTCCTCAACCACCACACCCATCTTATCACATTCCTTGACTCAAACCAACACCCAGTCATACCCCTCCTTGAGCACACCCACTTACACCCATTCAGCTGTAAAGGCACCCGGCACCCACTCAGCACTTCAATTACCACCAACATCCAACAACTCCACTCAGCTTCAACTGTACACATTACACCTTTTGATTCTCACCAACGCCCACACGCACCATTAGTACGGCTTTCCCCACAACCAGAACACATTCACCTTACATCTAACGCCCACACACACCCTTAGCATACCTACGCTTACCCCACACCCAGAACCCAGTCGCCTTACATCTAACACCCACACACACCCTTAGCATACCTACGCTTACCCCACACCCAGAACCCAGTCGCCTTACATCTAACACCCACACACACCCTTAGCATACCTACGCTTACCCCACACCCAGAACCCAGTCGCCTTACATCTAACACCCACACACACCCTTAGCATACCTACGCTTACCCCACACCCAGAACCCAGTCGCCTTACATCTAACACCCACTCACACCCTTAGCATACCTACGCTTACCCCACACCCAGAACCCAGGCGCCTTACATCTGACACCCACACACACCCTTAGCATACCTACGCTTACCCCACACCCAGAACCCAGTCGCCTTACATCTAACACCCACACACACCCTTAGCATACCTACGCTTACCCCACACCCAGAACCCAGTCGCCTTACATCTAACACCCACACACACCCTTAGCATACCTACGCTTACCCCACACCCAGAACCCAGTCGCCTTACATCTAACACCCACACACACCCTTAGCATACCTACGCTTACCCCACACCCAGAACCCAGTCGCCTTACATCTAACGCCCACACACACCCTTAGCATACCTACGCTTACCCCACACCCAGAACCCAGGCGCCTTACATCTGACACCCACACACACCCTTAGCATACCTACGCTTACCCCACACCCAGAACCCAGTCGCCTTACATCTAACACCCACTCACAACCTTAAACCACTCTCTTCACATGCACCTACAATGTGTTCTTAGCCTTCAACTCAAATCCCCATCAGTCACACCATACACACATTTGACACCTACCACCACCCATTTGACACCTACCACCCAAATAACTTACACCAATTTAATGTTCCCATAGACGCCCATGAACACCCAGGAACACCCACAACCAACTGTTCTGAATCGCAGCAAACACTTACAGAAGATCCCAAGTTCGTTCTTTTTCTTGTGTTTTTGCATAGAGCTCACGACAACCACGTCCTATTCAAAACTCCAATGTCATCATTTCCAGCAAACCCCATCTCAAGATTTGTAGCACTGCCACTGTCATGACTGTGCCTGAAAAAGGACTATCAAATGACTCTTATTCCCTCCTTTGTATCTCGATGAAGTTTTGTCTATTTCAAAACCACAAATCCCATGTCTTCATTTCCAACGATCCCCATCTCAAGTTTTGTAGCACTGCCACTTTGCCTAAAGGAGGTCTATCCAAAGACTCAATTTCCCTTCATGGTATCTTGATGAAGTTGCACATACGCACTGGTAGTTGAGTCGTCAAACGCCCATCCACCAGCACACAACTCGATTGTCTCAAGTAAGTGCACACGGCTATTTGCTGTAACTCCCGTCCCAAGGAATCGATTCCTGAGGCTATCCATCAAGATTTCCATCTTAGCAGGATCACTTCCCTGAAGAATCTGTCCAAGCTGTTTCAACTGAAATTCAGAATGGATTTTTTGTTAAGGTCAAAACAAAGAGCTATGGAAACAGAAAGTTCAATAAATCATAACCAATTGCAGCCAAGAGGGGGAAAAGGGGGTAAAATGCCCCTAACAGAAATGTCTCAGTGTAAATGGGGCAGCGATATTTTGTGAAAATACTGATATGACCTGCTTCTCACTATCAACGACCAGGGGCGTGAAGGTAATTTCAACCCGCCCCCTCCCCTCTCTACCATTAAGTAATATTTACCTTGAGAGTGGCGTACTCAATTTGTTTTTCAGAGCCATTCTTGTCCGTCACCAACTGTTGGCAGAAAAAGGGGGAAAAGTATTGATTAACATCACATCAGTAACACTTTAGGGTTTTTAGGCCTACGGAGTTAATGTAAATGCCCAACAAGGTTTTGATTCTACCCCATGTTCATTCCCTGAGCGATGGTGATACAAAAACACAAACTGCAAGGAGAGGAACATTTCAACATTAATTTGAAATAAGAAAGTACAGAACAAAACTTGAAATATAAAAACTTTACCAGGGCTAGGATTTTAAATAGGCAAGGGGTACCAAGGCTTTTTCTCCTTCATACAGGGCACCTCTTTGAGGAAATCGTCCAATTCTTAAGGAAAATTTCAAGGGGCACCAAGGCAATGACATACATGTACGGCAAACATTGCCTCCATGAAGTATCGGGCCTAGAAATGTACACGGAAATAATAACTGTGTTAATCTTGATTTCTGAGAATAAGAAAAAGAAAAGAACTTTTGATAACTTATTAGGGTGTCGTGGCCGAGCGGTTAAGAGCACCAAACTCAAGCTCTGATGCTTCTGTTCAGCAGAGTGTGAGTTTGAATCCCAGTCGTGACACTTTAGTCCTTGAGCAAGACACTTAACTATAATTGCTTCTCTCCACCCAGGGGTAAATGGGTACCTGTGAGGGCAGAGATGGTTCTTGCATTTATCTAGACATACCTGCTGCAAGCATGAGTACACAGGTTCAATCAGTACATTCAAAAAACCATTTGCAGCAGTTTTCATCATCGCAAACAGATCACAAAGCAGACAGACGAACGCCAGCCATCTCATCGGCTGATCTCCTTTCCAGATATCCCTGGACTCGAGGCCGTCTCTGATATGACTCAAGATTGTCGAGCGGAATATCACTCCGTCTTTCTCAAATCTAAATCAAGAAAAACAAATTACACTTGAGTGAACGGGAAAGTATGTTAAGCAATCACTCTTCAAAATTCAATTTGGTTAGATGCCTACAGCAGCTTTCGATAGTATAAAGCATTTTTAAAAACATTTCACTTTGAAGTTTGGTTTTATATAGTATGTAAAAGATATCAGTTTTTATGCCCCCAAAATTCAATCTGAGAAGCGTTACTGTCCTTAGCGTTTCTCCGACAGTGTATGAGATAAAGCTTCTCTTAAAAAAATACTTCTTCAAATCAAAAGTTTGTACATTATTTAACCAGAGTAGAAAGTTTTTTCTCACACTGATTCTGGTCTTGCAGAAATTCTCTAGCTGCAAGTTGCACTCTTGTGGATTTCTCCCCCCCCCCCTCCCCCAACACAAGCCCTGTCTTTCAAAGAATGAGAATATGTTTGCAATCCAAATCAATGAAAAGTGGAATTTTAACATGAAGCATCTATACGCCTCTCTTAATATTTATGCATGACGTCATAATTCTTACCCAAAATGAGGCTATGGGTTAGCGTTGTGACGTACCTCATGCATAAATATTAAGAGAGGCGTATTATACCCCAGTTTGTCAAAAAGACGTTTACTGTTCATAATTTAGACCTGGTATAACATCAAGAGGAATCCAACAAGGGTTAGTCCATCATTATGAGCTTTCCACCAAGAAATTCTACAGCCCTAAATACACAATGGCTAAATGCAAAGGTGAACATCTAGAACAGCCATACTTTGCTAATGTTGCACACAGGCTTGCCACACATGATGTCAATGCTGGATCTAACAGTGTCCAGTCGTAGATGTCTGACACAAGATTCTGTAGGTCTTCTCCAGTCGAAATATTTTCAAGAACTTTTTCAACAATTATAGATTCATCTTCAGGTTTCAATGACTTGATTCCATCAGCGTTGGTGGCACACATCTTTTTAAGTAGGTCTAAAATGTTGCTTTCCTGGAAAGTAAAAAGTTAGGCAAAAATTAAATTAATGCTTCGGCTAGTTTTTCTTAAATAATGTGCAAGTAATATAACAAAAAGGTTTCTACAGAAATGTTTCTACATCCAGCTGCCACTTTTATTTGTTCCTATTATTGTGTTTCTATGAATATTTCAGATTTGTTAATTGATATTGGTAGCTATCTTACAAATGAACTCTACTATTGACATTTTAAAACAGGAAATCAATCAAGGGGATGGAACTCTTGACTTAGTTAGTTAGTCTCAATTTAACATGTTTAAATTTAATGCACTCATCTCCGAGCCTGAATTAAACTCAATTTTTTTTTTTAATAAACTAAAAGAACTTCCACGGTGCGCTGCCCCTGGGTAGCGAGGCTGAAATGGCATCCTTTTCGTATAAATATTCTACAATTTTGTATTCTTATTTGAATTGCTAAATAAATAATTATAACAATAATAATGGAAAAGTTTGGCGCCACCACTTTTTCATTCGATATGAAATAACATAGTATCTAATTTACCTAAATGAGATATCCCTTTTTGAAAAATGAGTGAAAAAGTGGTGGCGCCATACGGAAAGTTATCCTAATAATAATACTCACAATGAAGCCGACAAATTTATCACTAAATAGATGCACTGACAAAATACTAAATAAAAAAAAAAAACTTACCGCTTAAAAAAAAAAAACTTACCGCTTTGGAAGCTGAATCAGTGGAATTCTCAACCACTGCTGCTGGTGAAATTCTCTCATTTTCTTGTTTGTCAGTTGCTCCTTTCTCATCAGCCGTATCTCCTGAATTTGTTGTATTCTTGACACGGTTTGCCCTGCCTCTACCTTTACCTAAATAATTAGTTCGAAGATGTGGGACATCGCTCGTTGTCAGACCGTCGTACAAACTCCTAGCGGATGCCATCTTGAAATGCCCGGCGTAATTTTCGGTATGACAACTGGACTCTTACGCCTCTTAACATACACACACAATCAATGAGTATTGGTACCTGCCTATTATTGCTCATAATCAGGAAATGTATTCAAGAGTTGGGGTATTTTTTTGCGCCAGAAGTCTGAGGATTTTGTATTTGTCACCAAAAACAAATTCGAGACCCTTTTTAATAATCACCAGCGCAAGTTTTTGCTAACCCAAGTTGGAAAACTATGGAACGCCATAAATGCAACACAAAAACAAACGCCTACTGTATTACACCCCACACTCTCCCGCCCCTGGCCATCCCATGCACACAAAAAACGGTGTGTGTAGTCGGTTCCCGAGTGTCATTGAACCCGGATGATGATTTGAATACAACACACATTGTAAACATTCATGTTGAAAGCTTGGCAAATACAACTATCCGTCTTTGCGGTCTTTCTTGCAATTCCCATTGTTTCCACTTGGCCTTGATTCGAGGAAGCTCTGCTCTCAGTCGCCATTTGTCACGCGTCCCCTGGATCCCGTCACGGCGGCAGATTATCAGTCCATAGTGTTTACTGTTAAAAAGATAGTGTTTTTCTGTTTTTATATCATATAAAAGTTAAGTGCATGTTTTAATAATGTTTTTACTAGTATTTTTAAATAATGTCGCTGTTTATCTCCTTTGCTTTATTGTAATAGTTTTACTGACCATACTTTTTATAACGTTTACTTTTTGAACCAATCATCTTTACATGTATAGTTCCTGTGATAAATTTTGTAAGATTTAGTATTTTTATAATGAATCCAACCGTATGTGGTAAAATGAACCTTACCTTACCTTAAAAAAAAAAAAAATCAAAAGTGTCTGTCGGGCGACATTTAGGGCTCGGGCTACATTTAGGGGCCGCACAGTCGCACGATGTAGGCCCTACCCACAACTCTAAAATTCAAAACAAGTGTCACAGAAAACATCACATTCTTTTTATGAAACTATTATTATTATTTTTGTTTAATTCTCAATGCACATAATTATTTCAAATGAATTAAAAGTCAATTCTGTTTTTTTAGTTATTTCCAAATGATGCATTGTTGGATCGTCGTGTTGTTCAGGAAATGTGTGCATTTTATTCGCTAGTAAGATGTTCGTAGTTTTGTAACACAGTGACCTAAAATGGGGGGGGGGGGTCTCCTTTTCTTTTTGCTACAGAAAGACCAGTCTGGTTGAGACAAACGCGAGAACTCTATTTTCGGATTCTTATGGATATCCGTGAATAATCACCTACTTTGTATAATGATTAACTTATTTGCTTTTACGAATGGAGGACTAGGCTCTTTTATACGGACTGGAAAGTTAAATTGTGACGGCGAGCTAGAGAAGAAATTAAGAAAGAATGATCAATACCGTCCAACTCGTCACATAGCAATTCACACAACTGCTATTTGCATACTTTGGAGCTCCTGGTAAATGGGGTTCATTGATCAAGAGTGGTCCACAAAGAATTTTGTTTGGCTAGAAGAAACACTGTACATTTTCCAAGGAAACATTCATTTGTTTGTATTTTGATTAATTTGTTCAAATATTGATAACATTGACGTAATTTTGCCATTAGAACTACCTATAGTTCTGACTCAGACTAGCGAACTGATAATAATCATATCATGGTCATTGAACCATGATTGAATTTGAATATAACGGCTCCAGACAAGCAATGCGGAAGTTCAAGGTCTGTTGTTGTTGAAAGCTTGGCCAATAAAACTGCCCACTTTCTAATTCGATTTCCCATTCTTTCAACGCTGGCCTTGATTTCTAAGAAATCTAGTATTGACCGCGCGCTCAGGTTGTTTTCGTCCAAGCGCACAGTTTTTGGACCAGTCCATCTAGCAAAGTAAGAGGGATGTCATTTATCTAAAACACCCAAATTACAAAATAATATACAAACAAAAAGGATACAAGTTTATATTTTACAAGATTATTTACATAATTATTATATTTTGTCTAGTTCATAATTATGCTTACTTTCAAATGAAATAAAAGAAATCTTTGTTTGTTTTATTTAATTTCATTCACTCCCCTGTGTTAACATGGACTACGCTGTGTTTTGGCACTGGCCCAGGCACGAACACGTGTGATTGTGTTTACATACAATGAACATCGCGCGGCTACTGACCTGTGTGAGTTTTCAGCTTGATTTTGCACGTAGGCACTAGATTGTTCTACACTGTAGTGTTATTAAATTATAGATCACGGCTTGATGTAGTAGTAGAATAAGGTTCTTCGTCGGTTAGGAGATTATCAGAACTGTTCGGGGACTTGGTGGAAGCAGTTGCTGTCTCACTCGCTTCCATTATTGTCGTACATTTTCTGAGATATTTCTTGCATTTGCAGAATGTGCAAGCCAAAGTTTCTCCAGCCTTCCGAGGCAACTGGGGTGATTGTTGGGCCGAACGGCCAGCCCCTCAAAAACCTGCAACAGATCCGCAGATATTCTGTGGATGGAAGCCCACTCTCGCCGCCACCTCTGGACCCGAACCAGAAGATTCCCATCAACCGTAGCAGGAGTGATTCTCAAGCGGTTCCAGTAATCTCACCCCTGGTTGCCAAACGTGCGAGGAGCGTTTCGCCGTCTGTGCGGAGGAACGTCTCCCCGAGAAATGCTTCGCCGAGCCCCACGAGAAGCCTCCCAGTCGCACCCCAACGTCCCGTGCAACCAGAAGGCGGTGATGTGACTGCAGTTCAGAGAGGCATTGCATCGTGCGCTGGAACGGTGTTCATGTCAATTTTTAGTGAGTAAAAAATCCTAACTTCATGACTGAAGCATTCATTACTTATTCAGTTTCAGATTGATTTTTGTTCTATATAATAAGATTTACCTTTTCTTGCGTAAGTTGTTTTTTACAAAGTTACTCTGTTACATTTGTTTATTGTCTGTGTCAATTTCTCCTGAGCTGAAGATCATACAATAATACTGATTGAAACGTCGTGTTGTAACGCCACCAATTATGTTCACCTACATACGCACATATGCACAGTATAGCTCATGTTGTTGGAGAGAGATTTTGAATGTTAGGCCTACTGCCATGACTGCTGCACTAGTGTAGCTAAACAATAACATAAAAAACAAGATTGTATAAAATTTGTAAAACATAACTGAACATAATTTTGAACATAATTTAATCTTTGTTCTTTCTTTTTTGGTAATTGTTCTATATATTTTCCCCGCAGTGACTCCCTTGGATGTGGTGAAAGTGAGGCTGCAGGCTCAGCAACAACCATCAACAATCATAAGTAATTATGACAACTTGTCAAAAATTTAATTTAATTACCAGAAAAACAGTTTGAAAAACTTTTCAACTCAAAATTATTAAGATTTAGAAGTGTCATAAAACAACTGGAAAATAAATGTTACAAATTTTCACTCTGAAAAATATTGTGAATCACCGCATATTTTCACCAAAAGGAACTTTTCGTCCGATTCCCGAGAGATGTCTTCCATCGACCCTCAACCTGGTACCGTACAGACAGTTTACCAGCATCCAGATGACACATTCTCATTCCGCTATGCTATGCCAGAGTCCACCCTCCTACAAACTCAACGGTACTTTGGTAAGTCATTTCAAAATTATTTTCAACAGAACCCCTAAATTTAAAACAGAAATTTTGTCCCATGCTGTTCACTCAATTAATTGCGGTCCGATGTCACGAGAGTGCTCACTGCCGTTATTATGGCCCACGGAATCATGCACATATAATCAGGCACCATAAATGCAGAATTTGTTTATAAGCAGTAAGACCTCTTTGATGTCAGTTTTTTTATTTTATCTGCTGAACAATTAAAATTGTAATTCAAAGGTTGCAATTTTGAGAATAATATCAGACTTGTCTGTGGTTAAAACGTCCAAATGATAAAGTGTACCAAAATCACATTAAAAAAATAATTTGTCATTTATAAAGTGTGTTTTGTTTTGTAATAATTTACAAAAGAATTGTAATCTTTAAATTCTTAAAAGATTGTGTAAAGTGAATCACTCTTTTCCTCTACATTATTAGGACGCCTTTGCCAAGATTGCTCGCAATGAGAGTTGGTGCAGACTGTGGAGTGGATTTGCTCCTGCACTGTAAGTCAATCAAAATCGTTCCATACAAGCAAAGTCAAACAAAACTTTTGTGTACAAATTAACTTCTTTGTCAACCATTATGAAAAACATAAAAGAAGATAGGATGAATCAATGAAAAACTTTTAACAATCTGTAAATAAATTTCAGAGGATCTGATATAAACCCTTGCAGCCAGGGCAATTTTTGCTAGCGTGGCCTCAGATTTTCCTTATACTCGTCTCCTTTCTCACTCCACATTTTTAGATTCTGTAATTTTAGACTGACTTGAATGTCTGTATGAGGCCACAAACCTGTGATTTAAAACAATCATTATTTGAGATGTGGCCCTGTTTTTTACATCAATAGTTGATAAAAGTCATCATGCAATCTATACTTGAAAGGTTTTATGTTTTCTACCTTTGGACTGAGAAATCAGGCCTACAGGAAGTTTTTGTGGCTCTCTTGTAAACATGTGATGTCACAGGTGACCAAGGCTACTTAACTCACTCAGTACTTATTTCCAATAAGCTTTCAACTTTTCTCTCTGATAATTATTATAAACTCTACATTTTTTGTTTCCCCTCCCAGGTTGATGCGCATTCCGTCAAATGTCATCTATTTCTCTGTTTACGAGAAACTGAAATCAGCAATGGGCTTCCAGCGAGGCAAAACAGACAAGAAGAACAACTTCTTGATAACTTTGTCTGCAAGTGGCACTGCTAAAGGTAAGAGTCCATAGAAGTACATATGTCATCATCCATAGAGAAAATAGAAAATGTTTCCTTGGTTTTTGCTAAAACAAAAAAGTACAGGTGTTGTAATTTGAAGTTGGAATTCAAAGATGAAACTTGAAAAATGAAAAGGTGGAGCATCTTTGAAATTAATGACTTTCAAATAACTATCTTCAATTCTTTTGTATCAAACAATTGCAATTAAACGTTAGAATGCAAAGGTGAAACAGAAAAGAAGAAAACAACTTTTGAGTTTTGGTTTGATGAATTTTATGACTTAATAATTATCTTCATTTCTTCCATATCTTACAAGCATTGCAATTCAAAATTGGAATGCAAGCATTGCAATTCAAAATTGGAATGCAAAAATGAAATTAAAAAAAAAAAAGTTGAAGAATCTTTGAGTTTATGTTTTATGAATTTTATGACTTTCAAATAATTGTCTTCAATTATTCCATATCAAACATTGCAACTCAAAGTTGGAATCAAAAGTGAAACTAAAGGAACTTTGAGTTAATTTTTGATAACTTTCCAAAAAGTATTCTAACAAAGTACCTTTCTCTTTCTCTCTGCAGCTATTTCAGTGACGAGTATCAGTCCTCTTGAGATGATACGGACCAAGATGCAGTCAGAGCCCTTGTCCTACGCCCAGCTGTCAAACTGTCTCAAGCGTGCCGTCAAGACGGATGGTCTCACCTCACTGTGGAGGGGTCTTGGCCCCATGCTCAGCCGAGATGTCATGTATGCAGGTGAGTTACAACTCATGGTCTCCCAGGAGTAGTGAATATTTCTTAGAGTAGCCCTGGATCAAACTGTGGGCCAGCTGTGGTACAATTGCCCTGGTTGGACTTCAGTGCCACTGCATGGATGGTCTGGTGTTGAGTTTTACTGGGCCCAACACTAAAACAACTTCTTGCCCTTCCTTGAAAACTGCTGTCGTAAAATATAGAAATAGCCCAAAAGCAAACTGTAGGCCAGCTGTGGTACAAACCATGGAGGTAGAAATAGAACTAGCCCTGGTAGGACTTGAGTGCCACTGCATGGATGGTCTCAGGGTCTGGTGTTGAGTTTTACTGGGCCCAACACTAAAACAACTTCTTGCCCTTCTTTGAAAACTGCTGTCGTAAAATATAGAGATAGCCCAAAAGCAAACTGTGGGCCAGCTGTGGTACAATTGCCCTGGTTGGACTTCAGTACCACTGCATGGATGGTCTGGACTCTGGTCTTGAGTTTATCTGGCCCGACACTAAAACCACTGGCCTTGAGCCTGAAGTCCAGTGTGAAGTTTGAGCCCTGTCTAGGGCATGTCACTCATTTGGGCAAACTTCAAGCCCAAATGTCTCTGCTTTTTCTTCAGTGATGAACATTTTTAATCAAGTATTTGGGCAGGGGTCACTTGGGGTCACCAATTTGCATAGAGCCCGATTTAACTGCACTACTAGCACTAAAAAGCTGCACTAAAAAGCAAGTAACCCTATATATTATATCAGAAGTTGGAAGATGGAAGATAAAAGAGTGAATCAGACCAATCATTAATATTATAATATTTTAAAACTTCTTGCCCTTCTTTGAAAACTGCTGTATAAAATCCTCTTAATCATTGCTGAATTCTTCCTTGTTATCATTTTCAGTTTTGTACTGGACTCACTATGAGCTCCTGAAGGCTGAGATGTGTAAGGCGTTTCACACTGATGACCCAACAGTTGCCATGACATTCTGGACTGGTGTCATGTCGGGAGTGGTAAGTTTTCTGTTTTCTACAAAGTTTGTCTAGAGTAGATTTCATGGCTAAATCCCAGTGAAGCAAATATTGATGTACGTTTTTGCAGTGAGATTCAAAGCAGTTGACAAGCCTCAACAGTTGTGAATTATTTCCTTGCGAGTTTGTGACATCAAAAATCATATCGCATTCGCAGGAAGTATGAACTGGGCTTTATAATTAGTTGCTTTGAAAAACTGCTGGGGAAAACAAAATGGGTAATTATTAACCTTTTATTGACAGCAGATCAGTCTTTGAATTGGAAAGGTGGCAGTTGGAAAAGGTTTTTGTTTTGTTGTTTTTGTTTGTGAGGAAAGTTGAAATTTCTTCTAGAGCTTTTTACATGGAGCAAAAACAGGGAGATTGGTTAATCTAATGCCTGACTAATAAATCAGTTGCAGAAGCAAAGCTGAAGCCTCTTTAATGAAAGCTTTTTCGTTCTTGTTTTACTCCCCAGCTTGCTGCTGTTGTTTCTACACCATTTGATGTTGTGAAAACTCATAAACAAATCTCCATTGGGAAGGCCCCCACCGGTGAGTATTATTAGCCAACAAAAAAATGTGTCTGCAAAAATAATTTATTTAAATCTATCATGAGAAAAAAACCTAAATTGCTTTCAAATTTGATTGAAATTAGCCCATATCAAGTGATACATATCAAGGGAAACTGATAACTTAGTAATTTGGTTGAACAAAGACAAACTGATTGGAGTGGGACTTGGACCTTCGACCTCCAGTTTAACGTGCAGGCACAACCATTCAACCAGTGAGAAAAAACTATAGTTGTTTTGCTGATGAGCTAAACAACTAAATAATTTTCTGTATACTGTTTTTAAATTTGTTTTGATTCATTGTAAAAATATTAACTCAATAGTTACAAAACCCATTTTATAATGAGTTTCATTTTTTATTTGTTTTTTTCCTGGTAGGTGGTGATGGACCACGCAGTAGAGCAAGTAGTCTTTCCATCATGAAGGGAATCTTTGCTCAATCTGGTGTCAAGGGTCTCTTTGCTGGTAAGTTAAAAAAAAAAAAAAAATCCGCCTGAAATCCAGAGCTTCAACTAATGTTGATGACGTGTGACATCACATGTTTACAAAAGAGCCACAGAGCCTGGACTTCCTGCAGGCACGATTTGTACACAGCCTAATGGAAGAAAACAAAATCCTATATTTTCTGGAGGTTGCACTGTCCAATTTTTATAAACTTTTGATATGATGGAAGGGGGCACATCTCAAAACTTGTCCAGCTTTTACTTTCATGATTCTTGGATTTATGCGGAAATTAGGACACAAAATGTAAACCTTTCCATATGACCTGTGCAGTATCTTGCCTGCCAGACTGGCTAAAGAATGTACAAGGTCACACTGATTGTAAACATGGTTCACAAAGTTCACATGGTCTATACTCAAGAGGAGGTTTCTGCACAGTATAGGAAGATGATGATGGCTCCATCAGTTTACTTGACTACGTATACATTCAATACAGCCATATAACCAGGTGGGCAGAGCCTGAGTCAAGAGTCAAAGCCAAAATTGCGGTAACCATTTAGAAAACTTTATTTTCAAATCAACCCAACTCTTTCGATCTGACAATTTTTTTATAATTTTTTTTTTCAATTCATCAAAAGTTTCACACAAAGATTTGTTTCATGTGGCGTTTGCAACTTTAAAGTTTATACTATACTCATCGACTAGTAGTAAAATGGGTACCTATGAAGGTAGAACTTGTTCATGGGAATTATTGGCAACCTGCATGTTAGTCAATTAATTTGACTGCTGCTGTTGCATACTCCCAAGGGAGTAAGGACGATTTCACAAATGCTTATAGTGCCCATGAACAGCGGTATTAATGGTGTAAGACGCTTTGATACAATGTTTAAAGTTGCCAAGTAAATGCCCCATTTTATTATTGTTTCTAGGTACCGTGCCACGCATTTTCAAAGGGGCTCCCTCCAGTGCCATCCTCATCACAACCTACGAGGTCAGCATCTCTCTCTTTAAGAAGTACAACCTGGAGCATGGGTACTAGGAACCACACGCAGACTTAACGCACGTTTAGCGATGAAACATTAAGCCTATAATGAGTAAGGACCCCTGTGTCTTAACGATGAAGTTGCTCTTCAAGTCTAAGGAGTTGAGCCTGTGGGGAGATAAAGGATATATGGGAAAAGAGCCAGAAGAGTTTGGCAGGCATAAGAAATTTGTCATTAGTTTTTCCTGGTTTCAGGATTTCTTTCTTCAAAATCTCCTCGAGCCTTAAAATGTTCTTGCAAGAAGTAAAGCAGTCAGCCAGTCACCACAGGGAGAAAGATATAGTCCACATAGTGTACCAATCATACTTTGTATTTCTGGTGATGCACTTAGTATGTAAACCTCAGGACGTCTTGGAGGATTTGGGTCTAGAATAAGAAGGAACCCAGAAATTTCAGATTTGGCAAATCTCAACTCTGGTTAGTATTTAAGAGTTGGTGCCAGATTGTTATTCTTTGCAATCACGCATGATGGTACTCACTGTGATCGGATAGACCTCTTGAAACTGTTCTGTGGGCGAATGCACCTCAACCTATTAGTTGATCTTATTACAAGGTTTGTGCTTCTTTTTAAAGTAAACTTTTGAGCCAGTTTAGTCTCGATTTGATCTGACCATACTTTTAGATGTTCCATTTTACTTGGAGCATATTGGGCTCTGTGTGGCTGATGAAGCACAAGCAGATGTTGGGGTTCAAGGCTTTGCCAAAAAAAAAAAGTTTTTCTCACTTTTGACAATCTTATAGCTTTTTAGTCGGTCTTTCTACTGGGCAATCTCGGTAGTCTAGTTGGTAAGACACTGCTCTAGAATTGCAAGGGTCGTTGGTTCAAATCCCACTCAAGTAATATGTATGTGATACTTGTTCACAGGTCTCGGGAAAGTACTGAGTATGCAGTGCTAACACACATCGGTGTTTGGGTAAAAAAAAACAGAAATTAATAGTCGGATCTTTTAATAACTTGATGAATTTATTTAGAAATAAATAACAAATCTTGTTTAATAGAGGAGAAATGTTGTAACTCTTGAAAACAACTTGAGAACGCTATGATTCAATTGTACTTTTTTTCCAATCAATTAATTGATAGATGTTTTGTTGGTGTTCAAGAAAGGTTTGATGTATGTTCATGATTTGTCTTGGCTGATTTTGTTCAGTGTAAATATCGGCTGACTTTTGGCAGGCTGAAAATTTGTGTAATATTTCTTGAGTCTAAACAAATTTGTTTTAGTAAGTATTGGATCTAGTGTCTTGACTGAGAATTAAAGTAAAAACTTGTGTGTTTTCGACAAGCAGGAAGTGTGAAATCTCATTGAGTTCGTTAAACAAGAAATGGCATTATGTTTAGTGTAAAGTAAAATCAAGTCAACTTGTTTTATTTTATTGATTTCTACAGGGCATTATATTTTATTACAATTTTTTATTATTTACAATAATATGGCTATGATTGAGATGGTGTAATCAATTGCTGGCATTGGTAAAGTCATGTTTATTGGGATTTTCTTTCTTTTTTAGAAACAAGATGGAACCATGTTTTCTGTTCGTAAAACATATTTCATCATTATTTTGGTTGAGTTGGTGTAATCCATTTCTGGCATTGGTAAAGTCATGTTATTTTTATTTTATTTTTCTAACAGGTGGACAGTTTTTGTTTTTGGTAAAACATATTTCATATTTTGGTTTAGAACTTTTGTCAGTTTTAAGTGTAGTGTAGTTGCATTTAGAAGGTATCGAACTTAAACGGTTTTGTATGTGGTTTATGTGATTTTTCACCCTTTTCTTACATTTATAAAGTAATATTCAAACAAACTTTGAATTATTTGTAACTTGTTGAACTTTCATGAATAAATGTATTACATCCGGAGAAAATGACATGTTCATCAAAATATTTTTCGGTTCCAAATTGGTTCGTTCTTTAAATGTTGTGTCAACAAAATCTGGATATAACAATTGTTGGGAGAAAACCGAAACTGTATGGAATATAAGGCGGTTTAGAGACAATGAATTAGGGATGAAAAGTTTCAGACTTTTATCTGAACAAATTCTGTTATTTTTTCTTCAGACACAATCATAGCTCTTTGGTTATTTTTCTAGCACTAAGGATCCACTGCTCACAAAAGCTCCTGTGAAAAGTGTAAAATGCCATTTTCCAACTTCGGTCCTACTTCCTAAAATTTATATCCTAGTTTTTGACTTTATTTTGGTCGCCAACTTTTATAATGACTCTCTCGCCCCTGGAAAAGAGGCCGCTATTATTATTATTATTAAAAGAAAGTGGCGAGGCTAGCCTGGACATCTGACGTCACACTTCGCGGCTCGTGAATTACGCCAGAGATCTGCCATTGAGCCCGCCTTCATAATCACCTTTGACCCCGCATCATTTCACATGGACTTCATGGTTCTGGAGATTCGCAGTTTAATCCGACGTACATGATTGTGTGTATACATATATACCAATGATATCCTTGCTTGCGGAAAAGGACAGGATCCTTGCGGAAATACAGACATGCTATTCATGGCTACCATACCAAATTGGGTGCGTTCGTTTAGCTTCCCTTGGTCTACCCCGCGGTGCTCACTCGATCGGGTGAGACCCTGACAAGACCTAAACGAACGACCACTCACCGCTCTCGTAGTGACGTCGTTTACCTGGGGCCAGCCCCCAAGTGACCCACTCCACAAGCAGTGGGTGAGCCCCTGGAATGACGTCAAAAGCTATTCGAACGAACCGGGGCAGACCGGGGATGGTCCAGGGAAGCTAAACGAACGCACCCATTGTTATCCATCCAACGATGGCACATTTTACCGACAGTTTCTCGTTGACTAAAATTAATTGTTTGTGGAATTGTGGTATAATTACAATCCTATTGTCATTCATCCAATGGACAATATCCACATTAAGATGACCTGTATATCGTCAACTTGAGCGACTTGCATGGTGCGAGTCAAACCAACATTAATTTGTATTTGAAATAAGCCTAAACACCACGTGCTGCTGATTTAAAACCGTCATAACAATTTCATGGAGCGATGAAACTTTCATGGAGTTATGAAAATCTCAGTAGGCCTATAGCCTATTCATGCTTTCAGGACAAACGTTTTACAAACGGGGGAAATAATACTCCCACCAGATTACTGTCACAAGCATCTGCAGAATTGGTTCAAACTAAAGACGTGTACTTTGTACCTGACTAACTCCTCCGTTGACCCAAGTATCTTAATTAATTGGTTCGTCCTGATTGCCAAAAATATTGAACAAGATTTTGCAGAGTTATTAGTAACTGTTTTGACAAGCCCACCTAAAAAACCTTGACAGTTCAAAAAAAAGTGTGACATCGTGCCTGCGCCTACAAACAATGCACATTATCTTGCCCAGGCATCAAACAATTCACACTATTTGCCGAGTTCAATGAGTTTCGTTGAGGAAACCAGGTCTATTTTATTTGCTTTGCAATGGTTTACCTGACTTCAAAGTTCATGCAAGGTTCACGATTATAACTCGACCAGGTCGCGAGCAGGTTGAAGGGAACAAAGCTGAGTGTCCCTGGCCCGGGACTCCATCCTGACTGAGCCCCGGTGTGAGACTAAGTTCGATCTGGTTGCGTGCAGGTTGTTTTGGGGACATAGTACACGACATTATGGTATCTTAAACCCAATGGTGGTAATCTGTAAAATAACACCACCGCAACCCCCCCCCCCCCCAAAAAAAAAAAAAAAAACAACAACAACAACAACAACAATCTAACAAAAAGGTTGGTGTGGAAATTAATTTGAAGGCGTTCAGGAGCTCCCATTGCCATATATTCAAACTGTTCTTTTTCCCAAGATGTGTTTCTTTGATTTTGTTAAAGAAGGTTTCTTCAAGGCTTCTTCTAGACGGTCAATATACCATGTTTCATTCACAGCTATAGTAGACAAACTTCTTTGCACACTTGCTCCATCAGACGGCATCTCAGAAGGTGTGCCATAGTTCAAGAGGCTCAGTTCCACAGATACACATAAGGGTTGAATACATGCAAATAAAGACAACAAGTTATCCCCAGAAATATACGATTTGAGACAATCAATCAGTCGCAATTATTCAATCGGTGACGATATTTTTTCATAATTCATTTTACATGTGTGTTTAATTTTTTTTTTTTAATAGGTTGGGGTCAGATTTAGTTTAGAAAGTCTCACATTAAAGTACACCGACGTCTGTATGGCTGACCCGACCTTCGGCCACCCGGGGTAGCCGATCTGATCGGCTGGTCGGCTTCTTTTATTTTTCTTACTTTAAAGGTTGGTCTGGCCTGTTGGACTACATATCTCATGGTCGACTCCACTTGGGGTTTATTTCCGGTGGATATAAGTGAAAGGTCAGTCCAGCATCCTCGATTTATTTGCCACTCATTAAAATCTTCTACTTTGTCAAAGACCAGTATTCTCTGTATCCAAATATATGCATAAATAACACCTGTGATATCGTGGACTCTCAATTGGTTATCGAAGTTGCAAGAGAATAAAAAAAAAAACTATTTGCACAAAATAATTTGTGTGATTTCAGATGCCTAATAATGTAATAAAAGGCTTCAGGCCTAAAGTATTTCAATACTCACTTTTGTGAGAAATTACCTCTTTCTCAAAAACTACGTTTACTTCAGATGGAGCAGTTCCTCCAAGTGTTTTATTCTATTAACAGCTCGCCACTGCTCGTTACCAAGTAAGTTTTTATGTTAACAACTATTTTGAGTAATTACCAACAGTATACCAACATTTTGTACTTAACAATTATTTTAACTACCAACAATAGTGTCCAGTGCCTTTAAAACGCATTGTCTGTATAGCTAATTACAGTCACAACAGTAGGCCTACCATGCGGTTTGCAAGTCAACTGTTTGAGGTTGAAACAGGATGTGTTGTGAGATACGTGGGTTGACAATACGATTGTTTTATTGTTACAATGCAGAATAACTTTTGATCAGTTGGTATCTATGACCCATCTTGCACAGTACAAGTCATGGCCATTTCTTTCTAGTTTATGGATGGTGAAACCGAGCCGACTGGATTGTTCTAATCGGGCTTCGTCATTCAGACAATACTTGCTTGGTTTCGTTCTGCTGTCGACTGCTCTTTGATTTGGTGAACTGTATGAGTGAAAAGTAAAGTTTTTATACATTCTGGTGCATGACAATAACAGGTGAATCTCCACCCGATTCAGCTTTTACAGTGGGCCTGAATTATCACAAATGCAAGAATTGAAAAGTTTTTTGCTACGGACGAAACATTGTTTCATCTGCTCACCAGCCATCAATTTCGTCACAGTGCCGGCACAAGTTCTCTTCAGTGAGCCAGTCGATTGTATCTCAAAGCAACACAAACTCCTCGCACATTGCTTGAATTCAATGGTATACCTTCAATGTGATACGGATGAAACTTCGCTTTATTTGCTCACAGCCGCCAATTTCGTCACAGTGCCGGCACAGGTTTTATCTTCAGCCAGCTATAGTTATCTCGGAGAAACACAAACTCCTCGCTTATTTTTTCAAGTCAATGGTATACCTAGAGGCCTAGTAGCATTGTAATTTGTGTGGCCAATGCACCAAGCTTGAAGCTTATTGAAATATCACAAACCGAACGTCATCTCGAGTCGTAGAGGAGTGTCGTACACTTTGTTGCAGTTCTTGCCTACGGCCTGCTGACTCGTCTGCATCTTCAATTTGCTTGCCTCATCACAAGAAAACAAAGGATGGCAACGGTTCGTCAACTGACTTTGAACATTCACAGCATTGTTTTGTTAAGTTTTATGGTCTGCACAACTGCGATCGGCTCAATGATCTTCACTGAGCATCCGAGAGATGCCAGCGTGGTAGCAGGCAGCGATGCAACATTCCGCTGTGGTACTGACCTCACATGTAGCTACTTCTACTGGGGTCGCTACAAGGCGTCAACAGGCGCCTTTTCTTACATCTCCAAGTGTTTAACAAGCTATGAATCTCAGTATGATATCCAAGTGGATGAAAATGTGTACACTTTGCTGGTTCAGGATGTGAGCTTAGAGGACACGGGGACTGTGTTTGAATGCTGGCAGTACAACCAGAATATGGGAAAGTGGTTGAAGTCAATGAATGCTACGCTGACGGTCCTACCTGAACCGCCTAGCTGTCGGACGAGTCCATCTGGACCTCACGCCGTGGGAGATCGGATTTCACTGGAGTGTAGTGAGCCAACTGGCCAGAATTCGGCAGGTTTTTCTTGGAAGTCTGCGAGGGATGGAATTAAGTTGGATAACATGACGGAATTATCACCAGGCCTGCCGAGAGCAGTAGAGTTGACGCTAACGGAGCATGACAACTTCGAAGCATTTATCTGTACTGCTGGTGAAGATACAAACGGCACTAGTTGCTCTGTTACTCCCCTGGCGATGGAGACAAACGTCACCATCTCCCCGTCTGGAACACTGCTCCTGGCAGATGGTCAAGATGCGGAATTTTATTGCGAGGCCCAAGCCGTTCCTAGTGCAACATCGTTCAAGTGGTTAATAACAATGGGCGGTGAAACACACGCCGTAGATCATCTTCACAACAACACTGATCAAGCAGAACAGTTCGTCATTGATGATTCAGGAAGAACCCTTCGCGTACTTAATGCATCAACAGTGGGTGACGGTCTACAAGTCGCCTGCGAAGCTACAAACATATTGAATATAACTGGAATCAGTCTACCAACTACTCTACGTGTTGGGCAAGTTGGAGTCGAGGACCCTCGCACAACAAAATCGTCATTTTCTACATCAAACAAGGGGACAAATAATGATAGAGGAAAAGACACTCTGAGCGATTGGTCGCAGATGACGCTCGTGATTGGCATCATGCTTTGCGTTGTCGTCGTTTTCATAGCAGCGGGCTTGGGGCTGCTGTACGCCCGCTGGCAGCGACGAATGACGGGTGCAACTCAACCGTCGAGTCCCACCTCGCGCACCCACAACGATAACACACCGTTCTCGCTACACGACCCTGAAGCCGACTTCAGGCGTGGTTCAGTGGGGTGTGTGAAAGCTTGTGCCGTGATGGAGTGCTCCCAGTTACAGCAGTTTGGTAACGGGAATGATAATGAGTACATGGAGGTGTTGGGGACCCAGGCTAACACCCCTGCCCCCGCCCATGAGAAGGCAGTAGCCACGGAACCAATTTACGAAAGACATTTTTGATGGACACTAATTTGAAAGGTGAAATGCATTTCTAAAGGGTGTGGTTGATGAGGCTATGGTGAATGAACCACAATAGTGATTTTACGATCCGTACGGGAAACTAAGCCCGGTTTTTATTTCCTCCACATGGGAATCGAATTTGGTGACGCAATAATCGGTACGCTCCCTGATCAATGACGCAAGAAAATTCGCTTCGCATGAAGCATTCGCAGAAATTATGAACCGGGCTTTACTCTATACCTACCTCCCTTCGATGAGTCTTTTTGCGATAGAAGAAAAAACCCAAGAAAACAATCGGAAACATCCCAAGAGTGTAACGTCTGTACACGGTGTACTTTTGGGAAAGTTGCATTCCCACAAACAGTAACATATACGAGTTGTGTTGCAGTTCTCCATCTCGACAAATTAACAGCAATTATGCACCGTGAAACCGCTCAACCTAAAAGACATGATCTGCATCCACCCAAAACTGCTGTAAATCAAATGGCGTAATGGGAAGGGGGCACGTGCCCTAAATTGAAATCTGGATATTTCATATTAAAAGAGCCTAATGTGATAATTTCAATTTGTTTAGAACCATCTTTCCATAAGTTACACATACATACAATGATTACGTAATATCTTTAAAAATGGTAAATGGCATAAACAAGAGCGCCGAAGGGGGCTTTTTAAAGGAGAACTGCAAACAATGAAAACAACAGCGATTAGTCAGAAGTGCCCCTAGAAATTAAAAGAGTGCTGAAACTGTTTTTTTTTTTTTTGAGAAATGCAAAATCAAGCAAACAACGCTGTGTATACGTGCTGCCTGCAGATGTAAATAATACTATGACTTTATAAAGATGTGAATTATGCATGTTGCGGGTGCCTCTATTATGTCTATTTATCGGGTGAAAGTTTATAACAATTGCTGAAAAGGTAATTCAAACAAAAAAAGGCTCAAAATGATTAATCTCTTTTGCTCCATTATACACTGTATTAAAAATGTACATTCGCCGCATTCAAATTTGAAGCTTGTCTTCCACCGATTACAACTCTGTTCTCTCACAAACGTAGAATGTAATGATTGTACATTTTCAATTAAATTTCCACAAAACTATAGTTCTACGTTTGTGTTATACATGTTTATAACAAAAAACGTAAATCTGGCGTTGTGAAGTAGATTGATCGAATCTATTCTTAAAATTAACTGAAACCGCCAATATAGGGCTAGATTGCTAGATTGGTTCAGTTGGTAGAGCGCCGGCACGTCAATCTGGAGGTCATTGGTTCGTATCCCACTCTAGAAAATTTGTCTCTGTTCATTTAAAAATTTACCCAGTCAGTTTCCCTTGTGGTTTATAATGAATACACTTTGTACATACATAAGGCTACTGTTATTGTAGTCAGCATTTCCGGCACTTTTATCAGTGGTATGCCATCCGATATGCGCAGGCCTATCGGAAAAAACATGAACAGGAACTCGCGTGTTCGTGTTATCTATAAATTATTCGTATTGTAAAGAAAACATGTTTGTTTTTGTCTCAGAGCCTTCCTCAATAAAATAAGCATTAAATCAATTTTCTGTCCATTTATATTTTGGAGCTTATCGTGAATCGTGATCAAAGGAGACCCTAGTCTTGGTGCAAGACGTTTCTCGTTTCCTTTTCACGTACGCAATTCACCGACAGCGCGCGCGCCGACTCACCTGACTTAAGTTCACTCACTGACCCAGGACAGCCATATTTTGCCAATCATCTTCTCTATACTCCGGGCCAATTTAAACCGTGGGGTGGGGTGTAATTTCCAACAATGCAGTAACAGGGCCCACATTCACAAAGTCTGTAAGCTCAAAGACCTGCTAAGCACAGGAAATTCTTGCTTAGCAAAAAACGGGTTCGCCGGCAACATTCCATAAAGTTTACATTGTTGCAACTGGTGCCCCAATCATTTTTTTTTGCTTAGCTGTATTTTCTGCTAAACAGCTTTATGAAATTGGGCACAGGAGGCAATTCGGCCAAATGTTTAAAACTAATGGTTTAAAGGAACACGTTGCCTTGGATCGTTCGAGTTGGTCTTTGAAAAGCGTCTGTAACCGTTTGTTATAAAATGCATTGGTTAGAAAGTTGGTTTAAGAGTAGAATACAATGATCCACACACGTTTGCCTCGAAATTGCGTGGTTTTCATTTTACTTTGCGAACTAACACGGTCGGCCGTTTAATAATGCGAGTCAAACATTTGACTCGCATAAATGGCCGACCGTGTTTGTCGACGAGGTAAAAGAAAATTTCGAGTGATACTTGTGTGGATTATTATATTCTACTTTTAGAATATCTTTCTAATCATATGCATTTTATAACAAACGGTTACAAACGCTTTTCAAAGACCAACTCGACCGATCCAAGGCAACGTGTTCCTTTAAGGATGGAGTCTGCCATTGATAAACAAAATAATAATATTTGTGATGGTTTGCTTCTGTACGTAAGTGAAGTAAGGTTCCCGCTGAGCTGGAAAACTCCAGTGTTTATGTCACTTCAGCTGTACAGTACTTTCGATTCAAGCAGTCGTGTCCGTTAAAGCCATTGGACACTTTCGGTAAACAGTATTGTCCAAGGCCCACACTTCGTGTATCACAACTTATATAACAAATAACAAACCTGTGAAAATTTAGGCTGAATCGGTCATCGGAGTCGGGAGAAAGTAACGGGAAAACCCACCCTTGTTTCCGCACGTTTCGCCGTGTCATGACATGTGTTTAAAATAAATCCGTAATTCTCGAAATCAAGAATTGATATTGTTTTAATGTTTTCTCAAAAACCAAAGCATTTCATGGAATAATATTTCAAGAGAAGTCTTTCACCATTACCTTCTGTAAACCCTGTAAGTTATTTGTAAATCTGTGAACTTTTAATTTCTTTTCTGTACCGAAAGTGTATAATGGCTTTAAATCTCATAACTCAGTGGTGGCGCTCACTCAGTATATTTGTTGACGGTGTATCTTATGATGAAGGCAACATAACATCGGGTAGATTCAATGAAATATATTTTATTTCACGGCTGTTTCGGTTAATAAATAGCATTGAATAGGAAATATTATTACATTTAAAAATAAAACAGTACCCATGTTAGCGTCCCTTTTTAACTATATAGTATGAATAGTATTAAAAACTTCAGAATCAATATGAGCACCAGAAAATTAGTTTATACTTCATCTACGCTCTCTAAATTGTTTTGTTCCATTCAAAAACACCTTTACTTGTAAAACGGTTTTACAAATATTTGATTAATGACGTCTTATTCAGATTTAGTCTACCACAGTTGTTTAAAATTTCTTAATTACAAAAATAACAAGTACATTCATACTGATCAGATGTTGAATCAATTTGCAGCATTTTTTTTATTACTTTTTATAATTCCCATTACCAAGATTTCTCTCTTTTTTCAAGAACCCCAATCAAACCAAAGAACAAGTACATTGTATGGTTAAATGCACTGGACACCTTGTCAAAGATAATTGTCAAAGACCAGTATTCTCACTTGGTCTATCCCAACAATCATATGCATATGCATAAAATAACTAAACTGTGAAAAATTTGACTCAATTGGTCGTCAAAAAACACCCTTGTGGCACAATTTTGTGTGCTTTCTTATGCTTAAAAAAGCTTCAGGCCTGATGTCTTTTAATATCTTGAGTGAGAAATTACCTCTCTCTAAAATCTATGTTACATCAGAGGGAGCAGTTTCACACATTGTTGTGTACTATTGATAGTGCTTGTTTTTATGTTAACAATTAGTTTGAGTAATTACAATATTTGTTTTTATGTTAACAATTAGTTTGAGTAATTACCAATATATTAGTTTTGTCGTCAATCTAGCTATTACTCATGCATACCCCAAAACCAGAACCAACCTACTATAGATTACAATCCCCTCTTTCTTGTCAAAGCTTAATCTTTTGAAATTCATTGGCTATGTCAATGGCAGTTCTATACAGATTCACATTTTCAAGATTGACAATTATTGCAACGACCACTCCCTGAGGCAAAGTCATAACATCATTTTGTGACAGCTTATTGGATTCGTTTTGATCATCTGGTTGCCCATCCTCTTGAACACCGCCCTCTTGTGACCCATCATTCAGTTGAGTCTTGTCCAACGGATCTGATTTCCTGGGTACAAGGAGCAGTACGGAACTTGCCCCAACAGCGGCCCCAGTGTGAGACACAAGTTGGTGTTTGTCGGGGCAGAAGCCTTTCTGTTCCCCTTTGTCACGTACCCCCCAACCCATGGCGTAGAAACCGTCACGCTCCCAGCTGCACTTGGTGATGGGCACTGCGGCCCAGATTGCCCTCACAGTCTCTGGTTTGAGGTAGCCTGGTAGATGTCCAGCTTCTGAAAATAATAATATACATGTATTTTTAATTTTAGCCTTCAAGAAAAACTATAGTGCTAGGGTCGAAACGTCAGGTCATTACCTATTAAATTTTTTGCATTTATACCATAGGTCATTTGTTTGTTGATAAGCAGTTCGCAACAGCTAAATTTTTTTTCTTTCTCGTTTTTAAATATACTTAGTATTTCCAAACACTTTTAATGTACTGGGATATAATCTCTCATTCCTATAATTTGATTAAGTCTTCTAATAATGAATGCACCAGCTCCATTTCTTAGTAAACAAACAACGCCCTTCCACACCCTGAAATTGAAGCAGTGAGAACAAAATGAAAACAGAATTACACTTTCTTGGGTCTGCAGAGGTGGGGAAGTAAGGAAGTTGCAGAAGAAAAAGTTCAATACAACAGAGCTACCAATATTTGCATCTTTCAATCAGAGAGATCTTTGTACAACAATCAATGAGATATTTAGAATTACATTTAACATAACAGAATTTTTTTTTTTCATAATCAGGGAGTTTTTTTAACAAGGAAATATTGGTTGATTTTCAGGAAACTTCAACAGAATAAGAGTTGAAAGCTCTGTACATCGGTGGCCCCGCCACCCCTCTGCCTGTCCCTTCCCCCTCCCCACAAGAAAACAACTGAATATTTACCTCTATGCTTCTCTGTGTACTGATAACTATACACCATGGCGTTTCCAAACTGAACCAAGTCCCCAACATCAGATAAAAATCCGCCTCCCGCCCACTTATGCGATAAATTGACGGGTGGCGAGTTGAGCAATTTGCCTCTCTTATTGTATGAGTAACCCCTGGCCCTGTTGTAGATGAGAGGTTTGGCTTTGTCTGGGACGGTGTGGTACATTCCGAGATCCTTGAAGATCGTCTCCATGTAGGTGAGGTAGTCTTGGTCAGCGACGGCATCGACTATGGCACTAACTAAAGTCCAGCCGTGAGTGGTGTAGTAAAACTTACTTCCTAAAGCAGGGAAAGAGATTGTTCATGCAAGTTAACCTAAGGATTTAAAGGTAATGGTTTGAAGTTTGATAGTACTAACCTGGTATGTTAAACCAACAAACTGTCAATGTTTATCCAAACCTGTTCAAACTGATTTGGTTTATGTGTCAATGGCACTCAAACTTAACTTGGTTTAAGAGTCGAAGTTAATGACCATTTCAATTTCATCACTGTTCACCTGATTTAACTGGTTTATTAAAGCCAATCTGAGCTTAAATCTAGTTTATCAATGTCAGTTTTAGCTAATCTGGTTTCTGCATCACTCTTCACCCGACTTACAAATTTTATGAATGTTAATCTGAGCTAACCTGGATTATCAATGTCAATTTGATTTAACTTGGTTTATGCACCATAGTTCATCTGATTTAACTGGTTCATGAATGACATACTGAGTTAATCTGTTTTTTCAATGTAAATTTGAGTTACCCTGGTTTATACATCATTGCTCATCAGATTTAACTGGTTTATGAAAGTTCATCTCAGCTAACCTGGTTTATGCATCAACGGGTCCTCCTTAAACATCTCCAGAGCGTCTACAACTGAGGAGTAATCCTTCGTGACGTAAAACTCTTTCAGTTCAGAATCTTTCTCTTTCTTGTTGCATTTTTCCTTTCCATTGTCAGTCAGTTCTTTCATCTGATCATCTTTGGAAGAGTTTTTCCCATCATGCTCGTGGTCAGTGAATTTATTCTCAGTTCTATTGTCTTTCTTCGAGTCTTTCAGCTTCTTGATGTAGTCTTTACTGTAGTGTCGGATACCGGCTAGGTGGGACACCAGTTGTCTCATTGTGATGTCAACCTGTGAGTTCAAATGAAGGCATTTAAGGTTTTTAAAATGAAGTTTCTCTGACTGAATCACTACAAGCTGTGATGTTTTTGAAATGGCCAACACAGTGAAATTACAATAGTCAACGCAAGTCCAAAAAATGATCAGGGCACACAGGACTCTGGGTGAAATCAGAGTCTGCGCAACAACATTGACAACCAGTCAATCAATCAATCAATAAAAGCATTTCTAAGATACCAAAAGCAACAACAATTGTTCAAAGGTGCTCATAAAGTTAATTAAAATACGCTTGTTGAAAAAGATAACATTTGAGCAGTTTCTTGAAAATATGAATAGTCTGAGAATCCTTGATGTGATTTGGAAGAGTGTTCCATTCTTTAAGTCCATAGCAGGAGAGTGAGTGATCAACCATCATGGCGTGCTGATTTTGGAGCACAACTAGAAGTCCTGACACAAGCAGCATGGTTTAACTCTTGGCAGCTCGATTGAATTTTTAACTGTGCTCGATTCCCTTAAAATGGCCCGTGTGCGTATGGGCTATCATCATTCTCTCATTCGGATCCCCTTAAAAGCCATCCTGGCCCCATCCATGGCCCCGCCCCTAACAAGAAAGTGTACCTGCTCTCCATCAACCTCTTTCTCAGGGAACTCAGGTAAATAAAACTGAACAGGTTTGTCAATATCTAGCTTTCCTTCTTCCCAGAGTTTAGCTACAGCTGCCATCGTGAAAGATTTGCTGATGCTTGCAATGCGATGAACACTGTTGCTTGTACACGGGAGCCGGTTCTCTACATCTGCATATCCTAGCCCTGTTAACATTGAATTGGTAATAAACAAAAATCGTGAAGATCACAGATTTACATAAAACTTACACGGTCTAAAGATGATGATAGTAGAAAACATCCCTCGAAATATTTCTGTCTGAAATTTCATATTTGATGAGAAATAAATAATCTAATTTCGCGTTTTGAGTTTATCGCTCAGTGAGCGTTTTATTCATTTTTGTTTTGGCATCAATGGCATGCTAAATTTGTAATCCGTTGTTCACTATTTTCTCGTGACCCAGATGGCTGAACGATCTCAAACTTCTACAGGTGCGTCGGTTTATGTTTATGGTGGATTTCATAAAGTGCTTACACTGCCAGCAACTTGTTTACTAGCAAAACCAATTCTGTAATGTTCCTTTAAATATAGCAATCATTAATAATTTTTGGGGTTTCGGATTTTGGAGATGGTGACACATGCCTTGAACTTTGTTCTTAAAGGGGCACTTCTATGAGGAAAATGTAATTCTGTATCTTGGAACTTTGCAAAGGGCACCACAGCAAAAGTGTAGGCAGACCTGATACATAGGCGATTGCCTCCATGCCCCCTGGTCATAGCCTTGGTGCCCTTGAAATGCTCCAGTAGAAATTAACAATTTCCTCATAGGGTGCCCTTTACCATGGAGAAAATGCCTTGGCCTGAAAACATACAGGCCTGCACAGGATAGGGGGGCAATAGACCGAATCCATTAACCTCCGCCCCATTGCGTATTGACCAATCACAATGCAACGAAGGTCCGACAAATAAGGTCCGACATATGCGTGCGCGTATCTTGGCGCGCGGGGCAGAGTTGTGCAGAAAGGCATCGGAGAGCCCCCACGTGTTCTTGCTCACACGTGCAGTGTGGGCCGAGCCTACTGGATTGGTCTATTGTTGTGGGTGCCGTAGGTTAATTCAAGGCCTGTGCTGGGCTACATAGATGAGACGTTCTCTCCTCACCTTTCGTCCATAAAATTCTCCCGTCAACACTTACAGCAGCAACAATACCAGGTGACCCAACCTCATCCTTAGCTCTCTGGAGCAAATCTCTTGCTTTCCTCTTTGCCTCCTCCAGACCAGAAGTCCCGCCTCTCTTCCTTTTATCTTTCTTGTCTTTCTTTTTGCATTGTGCCTCTTCGACTCCAAGGATGCTGAGTTCCTTAATAGGTTTATGCTTCAAAAATAGACTTGCAACTAGTCCAGTGGCAACCGCTACCCCACCTCCTAGCGTCCATAAAACAGAGAGTCGTAGCCTATTCCTTCCTGAGTGAGAACCAGTTTTTTGGCTGTGATACCATTTTTTGGCTGTGAGACACACTTTTGATTTCCACTGATGGCTTTGGAGGTTGAGTAAGGCACCTTTAACTTTGAACATTTCAACAAATTTATTTTGACTTCAGTAGAGAATTTGTCTTCAGTTCAGCGAGTGGAATGCACTTGTTCACAGAGGATCCCTTTCACTATTCTCAATGACGATTCTGAGGTCTGTGATGCTTATAAAATTGACCTATACAGAGGGATAAATAAAAAGAAAATTAAGAATATTTTGAATAATGGATACAATCAGTGATTTATCATTGTCTTTGTTTATTTTTTGTATTTGAAGGCCTTTATAGTCTTTATCCCAGATGCAAATTTAACATGTTTATTATTATTGTATTGTTTTCCATGATGGGATGGTGAGATGTTTTTCTCTTCCATTGTTTAAAAACTTGCTTAGAACTCATTTATTTAAATCCTCTTACACTTAGCTCGTTACATGTCTTGACAGTAGATTATTCATTGTATAATTTTGTATTATGTTCTACATTTCTTTTTTGTTGTATGTATTGTTTTTTTTTGTTCTGCGCCTCGGAATAGGGTCTTGTACACTAGATAGATGGCGCATTATAAATGCATAATAATATACTTATATATATATGTTTTTGAAAATTACTATGTGGAGTTTAATTAATGCTTGTTTTTGTGCTAAAGTGTTAGACCCACCCAGTGACTGGGGCACTGATTAATTTTTTCGAAATTTTGACATTATCGTTCATGACCGATAATGTCAAAATTTCAAAAAAAGGAATCTAGCGCCCCAGTCACTAGGTCTAGGTCTAACACATTATTTAATTAATAATTGCCATGCACAGGAGAAAACAAGTTCCAATTTGAATTGAAAATAAAACCTAAAAGAAAAAAGTAACAGTCCCAACAAACAAAAACAAACAAATGCAATTGAATTCAATGTATTGAGTTATCAACAAAAAAACAATCAAAAGAGCTTAGTTTTTTTAGTAGTGTGCAAAAATACCAGAGTAAATGCAAACATAATTCAGTTCCCATTCTGGACAAAAACAACATCTGGCAAACCCATTTAGTAAAAGTAGTAAGCATGGCAAGTACTAAAACTAAAAGGGCATCTATCCATATGGTGTAGTGTATCAGCTCACCATGTGGAACAATGGTCCCATGATATCTGATCATCGACAGGAGTGAACAGTGAAAAAGGTCAGGCTTGTGCGAGTCAGCACTTCGATTACAAAACCATGATGACAAACCTTACTCTATGGACAAACTAACTAAGTTGTGACGAAACGACCGACAACATTAACTTATTTAGTTTCACCATGGAGCAAATTGCTCCATGGTTTCACTTACTACGCCCTTTGAATTTTGCTGCATCCGGGTTACTTACTTGAATTTTTTTTGAAAAATCGCTTGTTATCTACTGGACCATCCTTTTGAAAGATGGAATTATTTTATGATGATTGATTTATTATTTCAATAATGTTTTGTTTGTGTAAAAAAATAGTTGAGCACTTGACGCCCTCAACGGCAAAATGCTATCATTGAGGTATGGATCCCGCATTCTTAATAAATTAATCTAACGGTTGTAAATGCCAGGAACCAGTCCATTGACCATTTAAGACTGGTTCTCTATTCTGTTTCACTACGTTTCATACACAAACAGTTCTGGAATCCAGACAACAATTACGCGACTTTCGGGTTGTGTGAAATAAAATAGTCGAAGTTGTGGTAATTTTCACCGCTTTGGTCTCGCACCATGCATTGGTTTGAGGGTTCCATCACTGCTGCTATTACAGCAGCAAAACAGAAAAGAGTGTTGTTTGTTGTTTATGTTCGAGGTGGGTCAATTTAGTGAGAAGTTTGAGATGTTTGTATTTTGATTGTGCAACGTCACTGTTTTCTTCAGATAGTGAACGATAATTAATACGGTTATTTCCGACACCGTTTTGTTATGGCCGAGTGAGGGCGTATTATTACTATTTGTTTTATTAGTGCATTTTGATTCAGCAAAACAAGTCAACAATTTCCTTGTTATAAAACTTATATCTTTGAGGGCTTATTAATATTATTGAAGATTATAAATCCTGTTTCATTTGATAATCAGGGTTGACATTAAAATGAGCATTATTTTTGTTGATCGATAAAGACTTTTGTGATGTCACATTGTCATTTATGATTTACAGGTGAAGATGACGTTTCAAAACAGATGGATACTACATGGGCAGACGAGGGCGTTTCTCAAATATGTACTGAGTCTGGTATGATTGTGATTCGATTCAATTCAGACAGGTAAGTAGAAGTGTTGCATAACATTGGCATGTTTTATATTACAAATCAACACATTGACTACATTTACATGAGGTGGTGTTTCACCCATTTTTGAAAAGAGTAAGGGGTAGTTCAAGTTGTCAACTATTTTTCAAGAAACGCTTAACAAAGATGTTGATAAAATGTTCAAGGAAGAGCCATTGAGACCTTCAACCAGCTTTGGATTATTAAAAATGAATGAATAAAAGACATGTTTTGCAATTTGTATGTTTTTGTAATTAACTTCTTTGTTTTTCTCCACAGTGATGAATGTAAGCAGTTCTCGCAGTATTGTATCCTTACACTTACCGTCATTATATAAGAATATGTATTTAGATAAAAATATTGTTTTTGTAGTGTTTATTTATATTTTGTCGATCCCCTAATGGTTGTACGGCTTTTGACTGGCAACCACGAACAAAGATATTGACTTGTAGGGAGACCGCCAACATTGGGGTAGATAGCTCAGTTGGTATAGCGCTGGCACGTTAATCCGGAGGTTGTTGGTTCAACGCCTGCTCTAGTCAATTTCTCTTTGTTCTATCCCAAATCGTTTGATCTTCAGATGGTTAAATAATTCAGATGTTTGATGATAAAGAATGAAATGTGTTTTGAAACACCATGAAATATTTGCACACATTATTTTTATTTTATTTGCCAGCCTGACCATTACTTAGTACTAAATCAATAATAATTACAAATAGTAAATATTTGTAAAGTGCTCAGGGGTTTCTAAGACTAACCAAACCAAACTTGCTTTAGTGATCCTTAACTGTGAGCCACAGACCCAGTCATATGTGTACCTTGTGTATCATTCATCTCTGGAGAGACGGGGATTCCTCTTGAAGGAGCGGCTGGCTACGTGAACGCCTCAGACTTCAAACAAAAGATTCAGGCAGTCCTTCAGGTCAGATTGAGCTTTCTTTATTCTTGATGTTCTGAATGAATTCAATATTAATCAAACCACTCGACTATAACTGATTAATTCCAACCTAGAGCAAGTTCGAGTGGGCATATTTAGTCGACCCGTGGTTGACTACTGACCAGCAACGTACAAGCGCAGTGATGCACTCACTCAAACGACTCATTTGGAAGTCTAGTCAACCTTCTGTCTTTTCGCTATAGTGTCACTGGTACCCCTCTGCGCTTTACACATGTTAGAATGGAACATGCTGCTGGGTCCAGTGAAGAAACCATGGGCTCGAGGCTGGTTCCAAATGGTCGACCACAGTAGTCAACCAATGGTCGACCAGCCTGGGTTCGAGTGCAAATGGTCAACCTTTAGTTAACCATTGTGCACATTCGAACTTGCTCCAATCGTTTGGATATCCAGAGCCCATGGTTCCATTTAATGTGCATGTAAGGACGGAGGAAATATGTAAGGGCAGAAGAACGGTGTGGGTGTGGAGGAAGAGTGTAAGGGCGTAGGAATGGTTATTCCCTCATCAGCCAGGTTAGTCCTGAGAGGGGTGGCACCTTATTAGCCTCAAAAGGCCCTTTTCGAAACGACGGCTTCGGCTTTGGATTCGGCGGGTTGTTTTGACAATTGCGTGTGCTTTGCCTATACACGCTCAGGGATTCAGACGAGAGAACTGAGCCTCAAGCCGAATCCAAAGTCGAAGTCGTGGTTTGGAAAAGGGCCATAATAATAATGTGAATGCTGACAGTGTATTGTGTTCTGTTTTAAATTTGTAGATGGCAAGCACCCAGTCCACATCAAGTCCAGTAGCTGGAACTAGCGGCCAGTCTCCGGCTGCCTCTAGCACCTCATCCAAGCGTCCCTCATCGACTCCATCCCAGCCCATGGACACCGTAGCTGCTACCGACACTCAGAAGAAAGAACTGTCTAAGCTTGAAAAGGCAGCGAAGCTCAGACAGAAGATGGAGGAGATTCATCAGCAGAAAGAAAAACAGAAAGCAGACGTGAGTCAGCGTCGTTTTATAATAATATAAATCAGTAATGAGATTCAGGACTTCAGGATGTACTCTTTAGACGCAAACCTCTTTATAACAGTACTCTTTATAATGAGGGTTGAGTTTAGTTGAGGTTAACCTCCTCCTCCCCCCCCCCCAAAAAAAAAGGAAGAAGTTTGTTTTGTATCAATCTTTTAGATAATTGATTATGTCTTCACAATGTTATGTTAATTTCATGTGTTCCTAGGAAGCAAAAATGAAAGAAATCGAACGCAGAAAGGTCGGTCAAGCTGTCCAGCAATCGTCGCAGGAACGAGCCGAGAAAGAGGCCAGACGTCTTGCCGGGGAGATCCGAAAGGAGAAAGAGGAGGACAGACTCGCCAAGGAGCGTATCCGCGAGCAGATAGCGAGAGACCGAGCCGAAAAGCAATCAAAATATGATGTAGAGAAGAAGGAGAGATTGAAGACGAAGGAGGCTGCGTCTGAAGCTGCTAAGATTGCCGCTAGTGAAGCTCCGAAAAGAAAGATCAATATGTGAGTAGGGTTAAAATAATTCATAGTTTACCCTTTGAGAAGGGACTCCCGACTTTTACATGTATGCACAGCTTACTGTTAAGATGGGTTGTTCTAAAGCGTTAATTGGTTTGAGTTATAAATTAGAGATTAACTGGTCTGGGTGACTGTTTAGCGTGAATTTGTCTGAGTTACAAGGCATGCTACCCCAGTTGATTGATGAGTGGTTTGCAAAAAGTTCCAAATGTTTTTATTTCATTGTATGAAACTTCACCTTCATTTTATACAATCATTTAGCATTTAGCAACTGCTTGTCAATACAAAAACACCACTTTTGGCCCCAATCTCTGTTCTATTATCTTTCTTTGGCTGTTTCACCTGTATGGCAGACAAAGGGCCTCTAGATTTGGTTGCATGTTAACTAAAGAAGTGTAGCATGCATCGGAAAGGACTTTGAGTTGATTGATACGGATGATCACCGGAGAGAATTAAAAGGAGAGACTAGTGAATAGGTGGCATTATCAGCTACATGTACTTCAGCAATCTGTTAAACCAAGATTAATCCCAATCAACTGACAACACTCGGCAAACTGACCTCCGAAAGCTGTTGCTAATGTCATGTCCTTCCATCTGCTTCCTTGTGCAGGTCAAAGGGCAAAGGTCAGAGAAGGGAAGGACTTGAACCGGTTACAGTTGGGAAGTACAAAGTATGGAACTGTCTAAAATGTGATAATGAGTATCACCAGCCCGGAAGTCTGTACCGTCACATGAGGATTGAGCATGGGCCCAAGTTGTTTGGATTCTGTCGACAGTGTTCCTTCAAGACTAATCGGAGAGACAACTTAAGACGGCATTACAGGATGGAACATCCTCTCCAAATAGATGAACTAGAATCCATACGATTTGAAAGCATTGAGGCAAGAAATGAGCGAGTTCAAAGTGAAAAATCAGAGACGGCTCCAGCGACCTCTAAGAGACGTGCAAGTAGAAAGAAGAAGGTCAGAAAAGACACGACTGTGGCCAGTAGTGTGCCTTTACCGACCCATCCGTCTGAAGATGTTTCTGGGATTAGCAATACAGCAATAACATCAGTGGAAGGACACTTACAAGACGCACAGGAAAGTGAACACAATCTTCTCTCTGTCCCTATAAAAGTTGAGCCAGACAAGCAATCGTTGGATTCACAACCTATGTCCGAGTTAAGTTTGGCCGCTTTTGGTTCTCAGAACGATGAGAACAGCTCTGATTTATATGAAAGGATAGCAGGAGGTAGCACAGACATGCACCAGTGTCCAAAATGTACAAAGCAATATACTCAGTACACGAGTCTGTGTCGTCACATTAAACTGGATCATGGACGTCGAACTTTCTCCTGGTGTAGACGCTGCTCCTTTTACAGCAACAGAAGAGACAACCTCCGCCGCCACTACAAAAAGATGCACTTGCGATACTTCTCAGATTTTAAAAAGATCACTCCTGAAACCAAGAAACAGAAAAAGAGACGGGAGCAACAGGAGGAACAAGGAAGTAACCAAATTGATGTTCAGGCTAGGGAAGAGCTCATGCAAGAGATGATGGGGAGAAATGAGTATGTAGGGGCTGTAAATGAGTCTACCTTTTCTGATGATGAATCGCAGATTTATCACAGCGACTGGGATCTGTTTGATGACAATGATCTAGGGGAAGAAAACAATCCAGAAATGATGTCCGATTCAGAGACACCAGAATTCGATCATGAAACATCCCCATCAGATTATGAGCCTTTCCATCAACATCTTGGAATGTCTGACCTCGTTGGAGATGCTTCTGCTTCAGAGATACCTTCAAGTAGTCGACAAAGTCTAGACGTCTGTAACAGCTTGCTTCCTTTTATGACATGCTCTTCTGATCAAGATGGTCCCTTCAGAGACTTGGGGCCGGACAATGACATCAGCCAGGTACAAGGAATAGGTGGAGATGCTTATTCCTTCAAGTGCCCGAAATGTAAAAATGTGTATCAAAACAGGAGCAGTCTCTATCGACATCTACGTAGCGACCATGGCCCTCCGTTTTTCCTTTGGTGTAGACATTGCGTCTTCCACACTAAGCGGAAGTACAACCTAAAGAGGCACTACTGCCATCTTCATCAGCAGTTTGTAGGCGAAGTGGATATCATTGAGTTTGAGACGAGGGAGGAAGTGGAACATCGTACGGGACAAGAACTAGTGTTGAGAAACAGGGCTAAGTTAAGCAAGAAGTCCCCCTGGACAATTAAGAAGAAATACAGAAACATGAAGGCTCTCCCTCAAGGATCCGACACCTTAAGATTCACTGAGGAGGACAAAGAGATCAGAGATACATCGATAAACGCTTCATGTCTAGCCAGACCAAACATAGGAAGTTCATTTGTATCTGATGCGATCGCTTATCCCCAGAGTATTAGAAAGACGTCTGCTTCTTCAGCGACAATACCGACTGAGGGTAACTTTCCCCTACAAAGAGGTCAGCTAGTTAACGCACCGCCAATGTCTAATAAGTCATTGCAGCCTGCAATGTATGGAGGTTCTGGAATGTCCAACACTAACAGTGTTTTGAATTATCCACAGAGCACTTCAACTCCACGAATGGTTCATGGACAGGCCCCAAACTTTGTTGCATCCAACTCGATGAACTTCCCTCCCAGATCTTCTGCTTATATTCCTTCTTCTAAACAGTCCCCTGTAGTATTCAAAAGACCTTACGTACCACCTGCTAACAAACATGTACCAAACCCTGCACAAAGCAATACTTCTCATCATTTGGTCCAAGAACCAAGTTCTGTAACTGCTGTTCGTGGTCGGGGTCAAGAACCAAGTTCTTTGACTGCTGTTCATGGCCGGGGTCAAGAACCAAGTTCTGTAACTGCTGTTTGTGGTCGGGGTCAAGAACCGGGTTGTTTGACTGCTGTTCGTGGCCGGGGTCAAGAACCAAGTTCTTTGACTGCTGTTCCGGCCCAAGAATCAAGTCTTGAGACCTCATCACAAGGCCTAGTCAAAACACCAAGTTCTATAACGGCTGCTTGCAGTCTGGTCCAGGAACCAAGTTCCATGACTGCTTTGCATGGCTCGAGTCAAGAACAAAGTTCTGTGACGTCAACGTGTGAGAACCCAAATACAAGTGTACCCCTCACCAAATTGGAAAGAGTTTTACGAGGGAAAGTGACAGAAGTGGTGGAGGAATCTCACACTGTGACATACTCTGGTGGGGAAAAAGTCAAGGAAGAGACTATAAAAAGGACTTATAAAGTTATGTTCGATGCAGAGTTTGGAGACGGAAAAGTCAAACCTTTTTAAATTATACATGTACTGTATAGTGTGGTCTTCTCTGCCTTACTCTCGTTCTCTCTCATACTGTGATGTTTGTAATGGACTAGAACCACAAGGCTTGAATTTGACACTAGTTTAATTTTAAAATGAGAAAATATAATTAGCTGTTGCAAACATGCAATCTTGTAATGCAGTTTATTACTAAGATTCATAATAAATGAGGAAGACCTGGTTTTTTTTTTTTTTTTTTAAAGGTGTAAAAGGAACTGTCAAGAAAAAAATTAAACCAACACATGGAAACTTTATCAGATCAATCATTTCAATAGGTGTTTGTGAATCAATTAACTGGAAAACTTAGAGGAATTTGGCCCCATGTGTTGCAAAAAGTTAACAACTATGTTGATTGTTGATTGTGGTGACTTATTGAAAAGTGAGTATAACTGATATCAATGTCTAATGTAAAAAATTTAAAAAAAATCTTTAAAGGAACACGTTGCCTTGGATCGGTCGGGTTGGTCTTTGAAGAAGTGCCCTCTAACCGTTTGTTAATAAAATCGATATGGTTAAAAAGATGTTGTAAAAGTAGATTACAATGATCTACACAAATATGCCTCGAAATTGCACGGTTTTCTATTTACATAAACCGCAAGGGAAACTGACTGGGTAAATTTTGTCACGTTAATCTGGATGTCGTTGGTTCGAATCCCACTCTAGTCAATTCTTTGTTCAACCCCAAAAATCATTTTCTATTTACTTCGTCGACAAACACAGTCGGCCATTTATGGGAGTCATGGGCGACCGTGTTAGTTCGCGACGTAAAATGACAACCGTGCAATTTTGAGTGCTAATTGTGTGGGTCATTGTATTCTACTTTTAAAAAATCTTTCTAACCATATGCATTTCATAATAAATGGTTTCAAACGCTTTTCATAGACCAACTCGTCCGATCCAAGGCAACGTGTTCCTTTAACCTCTACCTCCTAATGCATTCCTTTATGGAATGGCCTCAAATTTAAATCTTCTTGTTTCTAATCAGCGCCCACCTCAAAATATTTCTGACCACAGGTTAGTCTCTGTGTAGAGCTTTATCCTCCAAATTTAAGCAAAACTTGTGAGTAAAATGTATTCCTTTGAGGATTTGTGATGGCTGTAGTTTAACTCTTTCATCAGTGCCTGCTTGTTTTTTTACGCAGTTTATTAAGGTTTTTCAAAACTATGTATACATTTTTTTTTTAAAGTCTCTCTCACCAAACGAAATTGACCTGGATGATGTGTGTTGCCTTGCTACATACCAAAGTCAGTAGTATTTCTTGAGGAATGCCCTCTCGTGATAATGTGTATACTATTAGCAAACTAATTTTCTACAAAACACAGCCAACACTTACGTAAATTTCGTTTACGTTTTGACTAGTATCACTAGTCATCCTCAGAACGAGACACCACCAGTCGGTTGGTGGCGCTGCTTCCTGCTACGGCCACTGGATGGTGGTTTGGCTGATTGTGTCGTCCCCCGGGGTGAAACTTGGTGTATTTTATTGGTCGTACATGTACGATGACACTTTTTGAATACATGTACGACTTTGGCAATGAAAGGGTGAGGGACAAAATGTGAGTCATTGTGTCTTTGAATTCATGTTTGTATTTTTGTTGTTTCAGGGACGTTGCTCGTATCCAGTTCAGATTACCAGATGGATCAACACTCATGAAGCAATTCGATGCTAAGGCCCCGCTACAAGAGGCTCAAGACTTCTTAATGCAGGTGGGATGGAATTTCTGTTTATGTGGGTTTAAATTAAATGTTGGGAGAAGAAAGTAAGGACCTTATTAACCTGAGAAAGGTTGGTGGGACTAAATACATAAACTGTCTTTAGAAAACTCTCAGTTTTTTGTGTTGTGTGTTTTTCTGTCATTTTAAGCCTTTCCCAAAAACTTTGATAGGGTCAGTTTCTTGACGCAAATACAACTTTGACAATTTTAAGAATTACGTGTAGATATTTATATTATTTTTTGAGCTTGGAGCAGTCTTTTTCCAATACTTCATTCGCCTCCTTTGATTGTTTCTTGGAAACTGTATGATAAAGATTGTAATGTGTCCGGAGGGCTGGATTTCACAAACCACTAAGTATCATCTGAAGATGAGTTTCAAGTATTGGAATAGTGATTTGTGTTTGGACATTACACTGCTTCGCAATTGAGGTTGATACACAGTTAAGATCAATCTTAAATCTTCATCTTTTGCGCAATGTTACCCTTGGCTACTAATTTACTTTATCTTACAACCACAAAACTTATTTTACCAACAGAATATTGGCTCAGCAATGAGAGAGTTTACGATGTCGACCACATTTCCCCGACGCCGATTTTCATCTACGAACATGAACTCAACCTTTGTGGATCTTGACCTGGTTCCAACAGCAGCAATTATCGTGGTTCCGGTAAGTTATTTAAAAACAGATGGGGAGTGTAAGAACGATATGAAGCTCTACATGAATGCACAATAAAGCCTGGTTCATACTTTCTGTGAATGCGAATGCGAAGCAAAAGTTGCCTACCAAATTTGCAACAAACCATTTGCATCAGTTGAAATGTGCTCAACTCCTGTGGAACGTTCGCTGCGAAAACAGCCATGTGACTTCAAAATTCACTTCGCATTTGCATTCGGACTAAAGCCCGGTTCATACTTCCTGCGAATGCGAATGTGAAGCGAATCTTGACGTCACAAATTCGCAACGAACAATTCGCAGCAGTTGAACTCTGCTCCACTCCCTTGCGAATAATCGCTGCGAAAGGAGGGTGTGACGTCAAATTCACGTCAAATTCGCTTCGCATTCGTTTGCAGGAAGTATGAACCGGGCTTTAAGGACATAGTTTTGCAACTGTTTAGGTGCAATAGGTAAGGTGCGGTGCCATCTCTCTTGTGAAATTAGGTGGTTCTGAGGAGGACTGGAATTGAGAAAAGTTTTTTTTGTTAAAACGTTTTTTTTTTTGCTCATCTTAAGGAGAATTCTTGACTGCTTGTGTCATTGGTTCGAATCCCATCCGAGTAATATGCCTGTGAGTTTTTTTCATAGAACTTGTGGGAAAGTATATGCCTGTAGTGTGTACACATTGATGCAAAGTTAACATGTATTAAACCGTTGCTCTAGCTACCGGGCAAATCACTGGTCTTGTTTCTAAGACATCTGCTCTAGAATTGAAAAGTTTGTGGTGTCATTGTAATAAAGGGTAAAAACCAAACAATATTCTTTATCTCTGTTGCAACCGAAGCTATCGGCAACCTCTGTGATCTAGTTAGTAAGTTAGAAACTGCTCTGGTGTAAGAGTAAAACCAAATCATTTTCTTAATGTTGATGTGTTAGGGTCGCTTGAAGGACATCCCAGCAGCTGGTAGTCCCTCATCAGCAGCATCCAAGTCTGGTAGCTCGCTTGGCTTCTTTACCATGCTCCTAGCACCACTCATCTTTCTCTGGAACGTCATTTATAACTTCCTGTTTGGCCGACCGAGCCAACCAGAGGTTCAAGCTGCACAGAGTCGGGTGCCTGTGGAGCAGACTGCACCATCTGGTAATGAATATGCACAGAGTTCAACAGGTGCAAGACCTAAAAGGTAATGTGATATTGGACAAACCTAAGGCTGTGTAAAAATTAGCGGATACGGCTTTGGAACAACTACGGCTACAGTTACCTCACTGTGTAATCATGTATTGAACTATAGGTCATCCTTAGCATCACCTTTAGAAACAGTCCCAGCCGTGTCTTCCAGTTATAACGAAAGTTCAGCAAAACAAAATACATTGATCTAATTAGTTTTTTTTTGTTTTTTTTTGATGAAATTTAGTTAAAAGAAGGGTAAAGATTTGATGATAATCAAAAATTTGGTGCAATGAATTTTGCCTGACTTGTTTTTGTGGATTCTCAGACAGAAGCATGTGCTACTTTAGTATTGACACGCTGGCAACTTTTCAATCTGTTCAACTGATTTTCTCCTTTTTGCTTTAAAATAAGCGCCATAATAAAAATAAAAAAACACTGTACACAATAAAGTGTGGTTGGCCATTTCCTCTTGTGAAGTAACAACCTTGCATATGTCAGTGTGTTAATAGTTGAAAGATCACAGACAAGATTAAATCGATTGGACAATGTTTTTACTATTTTTTATGGTCCCAGGTTAGGAGAAGGGCACCAGGTTTAGAGAAATGTGCTATTTAGTAATTTAGGGACATGCAGCTGATTTCACAAAACTTTGCGCAACTGCGAAAGTCCACTTGCGCAACGCATAAGTTACGCCATAAACATTGCGCAAGTGGACTTACGCAGTTGCGTAATGTATCGTGAAAACGGCTGCAGGGGTGGACTAGTCTTATCTCGAGTTAGGATGAGTTACTCGTCCTTACTAAAGCCTTAAGTTTTTAATATCTCCTAGGACTAGTCATAACTTTCCTAACTCTTTGTGAAATCAACTCCAGAAAATACAAAAACAATTCACTGAGTTTAGTCAAAGTGTGGCCTGGAACCACTGATTTGGGTCATTCTGGCTGGTCTGTTTTTTTGGAGTGGGCATCTCTAATTTTAAATTTGGAGGTTTGAAACAAATATGCCATGCCTTTCCACCATGAATGTGCTGTTTTTTTAAACTAGGTTTTTACCTTGTTTTGGTGTGGTGTTTTTAATGTTGTATTGTTTTGGTGTGCTTTTTTTTAATGTTTGTTCTTTGCAATTTTATCCACCTTTTTGTTGCCTTCTTGTAATGTTTAAAAAACACATTTTTTAACTTAATTTGATTGCAGATTTAATTTATTGTACTTTTTAGGGATGGCCCATTGAAAATAATCTTATAAGGCGATATGGTTGCCGTCAATAAATGAACATGGTATTATTATTAATATTATTAATATTATTACATAGGATTCGAACTGCCTCTAGCTACCGGGCAACCTCGGTAGTCTAGTTGGTAAGACACTGCTCTAGAATTGCAAGGGTCGTGGGTTCGAATCCCACCCGAGTAATATGCCTATGATATTTGTTCACATGACTCGGGGAAAGTACTGAGTATACAGTGCTAACACACATCGGTGTATGGGTAAAAAACAAAATTAATAGTATTATTTTTATTTTAATTTTACAAATAGTATTTTCTATTTGTTGTCCTTAGTTCCCAGGTCAGGAGAAGGAATCCAGGGGCTGGTGGTTCATCTTCCAGACAGGAAGGAAACATCCACCGTTTGGCAACGGTTCAAAACGATGACGATGACGACAATAACACATGGAACGGAAACTCAACACAGCAAATGTAAAAAACAATGTTGGCAATGTATTTTATTGGTCTTTATGTAGTCTGGTCCCCTGCCCAAAGATTCCTTGACGTCTCTTGTTAAAAATCTCAGGTCAGGTATCACCCACGGTTAAAAATAGATCATGACGCAACTTGTCAAGGTCGGGGGTCATCTCCAGGGAAACCATGTCTGCACGTACTATCTACTAGCGTTAACGTAACCCTCCTCCCAACGGCCGCCAGCAGGGAGGCCGGAGGGTTACGAGATTATTTTGATCTTCAATTAATGACAATCTGGTTCAACACGTATAATTTCGACAGCTAGTCACCAGATTTTTCCCCAATTTTACCACTTTTAAAAATCATGAAACTTAATCCTCAATCAATGTCTAATGAACACTCAAGTCAAAACACCTTTGAAAAAATATTTTTGACGAAAAAGGACAAAAACTTACCAGATCCCGGAGCGATTTCCCAGGTTTATATTTTGAACAACGCTTTATTTAGGCACAACGCCTGCATTGGCAATAACTGGCATAAAAACTCCTGGATCTATGGCCGACAGGACTGACATTACGAGTCCGTACCGAACATGAACGATACTGTCCGAATGTTGACGACAACACGTTCGGAACATTTCGAATAACTTCGAAGGAGGAGGAATTCCTCCTTTTTGGTCTCGTGATTTTGGGTGATACCGGACCCTAAATTCGACAGAGCCTAGTCAGAGATTTTTGGGTCTGGGAACCAGACTAGTCTTTATGTTGTAAGGGTTAGTTTGTTTGTCACAAGAGGGCGACAGTCATCTTAAGTAGTGTTAGAAGAACTGATGGTCAACCACCTGTTCTTCTCTGAACCAACACTACACAAAAGAGATTTACACATGGTGCCACCGCAAACCTCAACTGAATAATGACATGGATTTTTTTGTCACACTGTTAATAATGAAGGAGGCTTTATTCAAAGCAAATGTAAAATCTATTTCCAGTTATAGTTGGGGTGGAGGGTCTATCTGATTTTTTATTTAAAGTGGTTTATGATGTTACCATAGAAACAAGATTGAGAATGCTGAGCTCATTGTAATGGTTATGCTGTGATTACCCTCTATGTCAGTTTAGGAGTGTTAATACAATGTGACATGCCTGTATGGTATAATTAACCATGTCAACCAGTGGGAACGGAAGGCTGTTATTTGGCGCACATCTAAAATGGAAGCCTGCATGACCTTAAAGCAGATATGCATAGATACCACACAGCATTCTCAAAGTTCTACAAGTTTATTATTTGTAGATGTTCAGACCTGTATGCTTGGTTTTTGAAAGGGCAAGGGCACCAAGGCATATTCTCATTGGCAAAGGGCACTCTGTGAGGAAATTCTTAATGTTCTACTGGAGCATTTCAAGGGCACCAAGGGGGCATGGAGGCAATCGCCTTCGTTGCCTCCATGAGGTATCTGGCCTGGATGCTACTAAGCTGTAATGTTAGCATTTACATCTAAGGATTGCTTGGTCTTTTGGATTTATTATTTTTGCCATGTCTGTTTTTGTTAACAAAATTTCTGTAAGTTATTGCCCCCATATCATATAACATAAATTAAGATGGAACTTGTTATGTAAAAACTAGTGATGAATTATTGGAACTGTGTCTATATTACGTAACAGTAAATTTTTTATTGAACATTTTGGCTGATAGGTAAATCAATGTTTTGTTTTTATTAAAAAGGATAATGATATTAAGGTTTTTAATATCAAGGGAAATACATACATGTTGCTGGGGATTCTATAGTAGTTTTAATTTGGATAACCATCAGCTGTCACATTGTTTTTAACACACTAAAGACACTGGACACTATTGGTAATTGTCAAAGACCAGTCTTCTCACTCGGTGTATCTCAACATATGCACAAAATAACACACCTGTGAAAATTTGAGCTCAATTGGTCATCGAAGTTGCGAGATAATAGTGAAAGAAAAATACCCTTGTCACATGAAGTTGTGTGCTTTCAGATGCTTGATTTCGAGACCTCAAATTCTAAATCCGAGGTCTCGAAATTAAATTTGTGGAAAGTTACTTCTTACTTGAAAACTACGTTACTTCAGAGAGAGCCGTTTCTCACAATGTTTTAAACTATCAACCTCTCCCATTACTCGTTTGCCAAGTAAGGTTTAAAGGCAGTGGACACTATTGGTAATTACTCAAAATAATTATCATCATAAAACCTTTCTTGATTACGAGTAACGGGAAGAGGTTGATAGTATAAAACATTGTGAGAAACAGCTCCCTCTGAAGTGACGTAGTTTTCGAGAAAGAAGTAATTTTTCACGAATTTGATTTCGAGACCTCAAGTTTAGAATTTGAGGTCTCGAAATCAAGCATCAGAAAGCACACAATTTTGTGGTTTTTGCTTTCATTGTTATCTCGCAACTTCGACGACCGATTGAGCTAAAATTTTCACAGGTTTGTTATTTTATGCATATGTTGAGATACACCAAGTGAGAAGACTAGTCTTTGACAATTATCAATAGTGTCCACTGGCTTTAATGATAACAATTATTTTGAGTAATTACCAGTAGTGTCCAGTGTCTTTAAGTCAGTATATTCATATCGAGGCAGAGAGGTAAACTTAGCCTGTTTCTTGTCTGGAATGAATTTTTATTTCATTATTATCACACTCGATAAATACAATGATTCAAAGATGGTTGAGATGTTGGAGGGGGAGGGGCAAGTGGGGGGTCGCAGCAATTTTGTTATAACTTTGATATTAAACAAAATGATTGTGGTATGAGAGAAAACTTTAATAAAAAATTAATGACCTGTTTGAAATTAGCAATACGTTCTTATTTCATGTTGTTCGAGTGTGAATAATTATTATTATTATTATTATTATTATTATTATTATTATTATTATTATTATTATTATTATTATTATTATTATTATTATTATTATTATTATTATTATTATTATTATTATTATTATTTTTTTTTTTTTATTTATTTTATATGAATAATCTGCCGCGAGTAAACAAAAACATTGTCTGCGTATAAAATGTATATTTAAATACATCGAAATAATCACATTAAAATGAAGGTATACGTTTGGTAATCACATTGTCAATAAAAACTGACTTCAAATAGTAAACCACAAGGGAAACTGACTGGGTACATTTTTAAGTGATTTTGGGTTGAACAAAGAAAAACCGACTTGGTACAACCAGCACAGCTTTCGATTGTGTAGATCAATTTGAGAATCATTTCACTCATAGAAATGTGGTTATTGAAAAAATATATCCATATTTATCCCCCCCCCCCCCTCAAAAAAAAAAAAAAAAAAAACACTGTCGGATACGTTTCACGGATTGTGTATTCCAATTCCGAGTTATCCTTCCTGCGTAGAATCTCTACAAACCACTACCACCTTTTGATTAATTAATTTTGACGGGGTTAGTTTTATTGTACAATTATCTTATCAATTATGTTATCTTTTTATATAGAGTTAAAACAACTGGACACTATTGGTAAATGTCAAAAACTAGTCTTCTCACTTGGTGTATCTCAACATATGCATAAAATAACAAACCTGTGAAAATTTAAGCTCAATCGGTCGTCGAAGTTGCGAGATAATAAAGTAGGAAAAAAAACCCTTGTCACACGAAGTTGTGTGCTTTCAGATGCTTGATTTCGAGACCTCAAATTCTAAATCTGAGGTTTCGAAATCAAATTCGTGGAAAATAACTTCTTTCTCGAAAACTACTGCACTTCTGAGGGAGCCGTTTCTCACATAGTTTTATACTATCAACCTCTTCCCATTACTCGTTACCAAGAAAGTTGTTATGCTTATAATTATTTTGAGTAATTACCACTGCCTTCAAGACAATTGAACGGAACACAATGTACACTTTCCTTAACTTTGAACCTCAAAAGTCCAGATAAACAAACAAAACAATAATTAATTAGGGGATACTAATTATTTATTTTTTGTTTGTTAACGATAGCTTAACTTGGGAATGAGTATAATCCTGCTCCCATTAATTTCCCGCCACAGTTTAACACAATGTCTATTAAAAAAAAAAAACTCTTTACCATGGAACCCAGCTAGTGACATTAACATCAGTAGGTAAGAAAGCACCACCACCTTTCCTCATGTTACGACAAGAGTTAAACCAAGGTGTATCCGACAACGGTCTTTTTTTCATCTGCATCTTAGATGCTTTATCTATACTTGGTACAAGGCCACAAAAATGAGAGAGTTTCAAATCTGGGTAATTCTGAACTACGGTGCCTCGGTAGCGCCACTTAAAATACATAGCGTACTGTTGGGGGTTTCTGTCCAGGCGAGTCAGAAAGGTCGCTAGTTCTTTGGGTGTCTTGAAATCACCTGCATAGATGAAGGAATTTGGAGGTGCGTTTTGCGTGTAGAACTCTTTCGGTGCCCCGTAGACTACCGGTACCGCTCCGTGCATCAAGGCAGTCTCCCAAAACTTCTCAGTGACGTAGTCGTCACATTCGGCATTTTCGAGCGAGAGGTAAAACTTGTATTGCCCCATGAGATTCTTGCACTCGTCGGAGAGTCTCGGAAGACACGTCAGGTTACCACATCTCCCGTAAATGTCTACCTGTATATAAGACTGTAACTTCAAAACGAAATCCATGCGAGGCCAAAACACCTCCTTGACGCAGTTACTACCCATCCACGCAATCAGCTTCTGCTTACCATGGATCCTATCAGATGCTTTTTTGTGCTTAGAGTCCAGCGGGGTACCAGTTTTATAGACACCATACGGTATGTGGATATCGGCTGTTTTCGAATAAGACCACACCACGTGGTTTGGAGTTAAACCTACGTCAGGTATCCACTTACGCATGCGCAGGGGTGTCTCAGCGCCGTAGAAAACTAATAGCTGGCGAGGATCAAACGCAAAGGTTCGAAACAGCGACATTTTGACCTTCAGCGAAAACGGCGACATACCGAACACCACTGCGTCTTTACCTTTAATACTACCTGGTCTGTTACTGAGAATTAATTGGACAGTGCAGGAGTCACATGATGCTACCGTTGACCAATCACCATCGTCTAGAGGTTTGAGGGCGCTAACAAGCTGGTTAAGTTCTCTCCATTGCCGAATCACTTTAATTCCACCGTAGACGAGTATAGTTCTGTTCTGGCACTTTGCCGGCTTTAAAACTCTGCTTTGGAAGGCAGTATCATTTTTGTTTTGGAGTGGTTTCTTCAAGCTACGTTTCCTTTTTGTTGGAGAGGGCTTTTTGACTACATTACTGTCCTTGCTAATGTCGCTACTGTTTGCCATTTGGTTGGTCATGCGTTTTATTCCTGAGTCACTTGACTTAGACTTTAGTGTTTCTATCGGTTGTACATTTTTCGCCGAAATAAGATTTATATCTCCAGGATTTTGTTTTAACTGAATGTTCTCATGTGTGGGGGCGGGATGATCTGTTTGATCGTGTGAGCTTTCATATTGCCGAATGTCGAATGCCTTTGTGCATTCTGGCTCTAGTATGAACGTAATTTGTATCAAGCCAATGACTACAGTAAACAGCAGTAGGCACTCATACAGCTTGAACTGGCTCAGACGCATCTGTTGAGAAAACGAAAACAGACAATACATGATATTTCAATTCACACCGAGCAAGAATAACTTACATGTGAGAATCATTTGTTGGTTTTGGTTGAATATTAATATGTTTAGTTAACTAATTGATTAACAATCAGCTTACTGCAAAACATACTTACAGGCATCATGGTTGCCCAGATGGTTTGTCAAATACTTGTAAAGCGCTTGGGTTGCTGAAGGCAATGACGATTGTTGACGTTAAATGATTAATTAATAGGTGCATGTGTCTGTTGACTAAGAAGGTGCTGGAAAAGCTAAGTTGACAATTGAAGTCATTACACCTGGGGAGTAAAAATAATATTGCAAGTTTTTATACATTGACTTGAAATGATTCGAAGTTCACTAAAACCTTTGAAGGTCTGAAACTGAAGTTAAGAAATGATTTTGGGTCTCTTATACTTTCAACATTTCTTTTCGTTATAATTAATTTATAGGGGATAGGATGAGTGGGCGAAGTTTACAGGTAGATTTGTTTAGTTCCCCCCCCCCCCCCCGATCCATTTACTTTCCAGAATATTTTTCTTTCAACTTGTATGTGTCACACTTTAAACACACTGGACACTATTGGTAATTGTCAAAGACTAATTGTCAAAGATAATAATGAAAGAAAAACCCTTGTCACGCGAAGTTGTGTGCTTTCAGATGCTTGATTTCGGTACCTCAAGTTCTAAATCCGAGGTCTCGAAATCAAATTCGTGGAAAACCACTTCTTTCTCGAAAACTACATTACTTCAGATGGAGCTGTTTCTCACAATGTTTGATACTATTAACAGCTCGACACTACTCGTTATCAAGTAAGTTTGTATGTTAACAAATATATCGAGTGATTACCAATAGTGTCCACTGCCTTTAATGCAGATCGCTCAACCTCAACAACTGTATAGGTATAGTTAACAGTTGGCAACAAAGTGTGGGTGTACGAAATATATGCCGAATTCCTTCATGTCTCACTCCTTGCGTCCACGGTCGAGTGCCTTTGCCTTCCTTTCTGCCTTCATGATTGAATTATTTAACAGATATTAGGTATTTAAAAACAGGTAGTGTTGATGTCTGAAATATACTATATCAGTGCCACAAAGTGATACAGACAGAGTGAAATACCAGCCATGTGTTCATGAGTTAAGATTAATTCCTGGTTGGGCGTGTCGACGAGTGGTCGAGTCGTCTCCGCCATTCCTGAATTTGTGAGGACCATAGAGCAATTAAGGACCGTGGTCGAGTCGTCGGGGCTAGAGGTTGCTCTCTTAATCACAGACCATTTTAAATTAGTCACAATGGATAACTTTCCGTATGGCGCCACCACTTTTTCACTCATTTTTACAAAAAGGGATATCTCATTGAGGTAAATAAGATACTATATTCTTTCATATCGAATGAAAAAGTGGTGGCGCCATACGGAAACTTTTCCGTGACAATTAATATGCATGGGGATCATCATTATTACCTTTTGTTATCCCAGGTTGAAACCACAATGAATGCTGCCTATAACTCATAACTATTTGAAGAATGTCAGTCTGGCCGATTTACTGATGCTTAACCATACAGATCGATCACCTTCAAACTCCAACCCTAAACATGAACCGATGGCGTTGACCCAACTCGAACACACACCTGTATACGTTCTTCATTAAGTATTCCCTGTCATTGCTCTACACATATTGATCATTGAATCGTAAATGACACTGTTGCGTAACAACGTTGTCTGACCTTTTATTATTCAAAACGTTAGCTCTTCATGTCTTCAACACGTACACTCTTTACGCGAATTCTAAGACTGTTTGCCGTCAAGATAACTGAGAAGTAAACCATAGGCCCCATGGAATAGGCCTATGACCTAAGTATAAGAGTTTGTAAAAGCGGTCTAAACAAACCAGCTCAATTGAACCTACATTGCTTCAGGTTGCGGTAGGTACAGATCAGTTTTTATCGAGCTAAAATTTAACTAATCAAACTCAATCCAATGTAAGGATGTTATTTGTGCAAACGATTACCACTGTTTGTTCTCGGCTTGGTCACGAACTTATGTCAGTTTCCGTGCAACGTGCAAGAGTACCAGTCTGGTTTATGGTTTGCTTTTCTCCTGTCTGATCTTAACTTTAACACGTAGGCGTTGTGTTGGCATTTGGAGTCATTGTGAAAAAAATGTATTAACTTCACATGTGAGTTTGAACATTGAAATACCCATTTGAAATGCACATACAAGGTAAGGTGTCGTACGTTATTTAATAAATCAATTTATTATCGAAAGAAACAGGACTAGGGTCGATTTGCCAAAAGTTCCTTGTCAACTGTCCCACTCTCTTTGTGGGGAACGATTGTCATTAATATCGGCATAGGGCATTCGTTAAATAGATAGGCCTAATATAACAAAACATATCTAGTATTGATACAGTGTTATATTACCCAATGTGATGTGGTGTTCCAAAGGTTGACGTAATACAACACTTAAATGCTTTCGTTTGGGGGAATTTGGTCCCATATCTCTTAAGATTGACTTCCTCTATTATGGACCTGCTTAAAAAAAACTTTAAAAAAACTCGATGCTGCCTGATTTGCAGCAACAATTATTACTGTTATGTTCTAGCATGGAGCAATGGTTCTAGGTTGCTATGCTTTTGTGTTTTTGTTTTGCCAACTGTTCGCTGTGTTGTTTTTGTTTTTACATTGATCAATGAACGATTTCCCTTGTATAGCAGAGCAAAATGCTATGCAAAATGTGTCGGTTGCTACCGAAAAACATCATCAAAATTTGCAACTCAATAATTACCATTCAGTGTGAGCATTTTCTTTTTTTCAGTCCAAATATAACGTGCTTTGCAAAAATGCTGGACGAAATCATTCCCTGATCATGATTTTGTTTCTGTTTTTCTGCAGGACCCACATCCGTGCAAGGAAACATGAATCTACGGAGGATGTATATCGGATTGACAGTATGTTCACAATAACTAACAGCCCAGTATACTTTTTAAGGCATCGTATTATACACTTTAATTTTATTGATTTTTGGAGTTGAACAACTTTTGACTAGAGTGGGATTCGGGGAACCAACGACCTCCGGATTAACGTGCCGGCGCTCTACCAACTGAGCTATCTAGCCCTATATTGGCGGTGTCCCTATTTTGTCAATATCTTTGTTCAGGTTTTATTTGATTTCTTAGACGAATTAACGAGAATTAATCATAAAGATCATTGACATGTTTAAAATACAACTAGATATTAGGTGTTTGTGAACAAACACAAAGCTGTTCCGTGTTCTTTTGCTTTGATTATGTGTTAACATTACCAAGGAGTCTATAACTGAAAAAAAGTTTGAAAAATACTGTACAGTGTCTTGAGTTACGGTGCCACTTCATGGGGTCACGGTAACCTAAGGCTAATCTCTAACGCCCAAGGAGACTGTAACTGAAAAAAGTAAGAAAATCGGTTGTGTAGTTCTTGAGATGTGGTGCCACTTCTGGTTGACCCGGAAGTAGAGGTCAACTTGGGGTCATGGTTTTTCAAAGTTTATTTTTAATGCCTTAGGAAGATAAAACTGAACAAACAGGATTGAAAATCGGTTGTATAGTACTTGGCGTATGGTCCCACTTCCGCTTCACCCGGACGTAGAGGCCAACATGGGGTCACGAGTTTTCACAGTCAATATTAATGTCAAGGAGTCTGTGAAAACATATTGAAAATCGGTTGAGTAGTTCTTGAGATATGGTCCCACTTCCGGTTGACCCAGAAGTAGAGGTCAAATTGAGGTCACGGTTTTTCCAAATTTTTCTCCTATCCCCAAGGAGTCTTATAACTACAAACAGTCCACATTCTTAAAGAAGAATGTCGTCTTCCTGTGATAATTTATCTCGGAATGTCGACATCCTAAAAGTAGGATGTCGTCTTCCTGTGATAATTTATCTCGGAATGTCGACATCCTAAAAGTAGGATGTCGTCTTCCTGTGATAATTTATCTCGGGATGTCGACATCCTAAAAGTAGGATGTCGTCTTGCTGTGATAATTTATCTCGGTATGTCGACATCCTAAACGTCAGTTGTCATCTTCCTGTGAAAATTTATCTCGGGAAGTCGACATTCTAAAAGCAGAATGTCGTCTTCCTGTGATAATTTATGTCGGGAAGTCGACATCCCGAAAGTAGGATTTCTTTTGTTGAAAGGATTTTACTTGTATACGTTTTGTTAACTAGTATTACATTTCCAACAATATTTCTAATATTCATGGTCATAAACTACGTTAAACTAATGGACGAAACAAAATGTCCAACGTAAAACTCCATAGACCTTTTCGCAAATACTGGGGCGCGCGCGTAAAGCCATGTAATTAGGTGCATTGTGGTCTAGCTTGTATCCAAATTTGATCCATATCTATCCCACAATGCACCTCATTCAACAGTCTGCGCTTGCGCAATGGTATTTGCGAAAAGGTCTATAAGGTTTGGAACATAAAGGTCCCGCAATTTCAAATACGCGCGAGACTTGCTTAGTCTACACAGAAGGTAATCAATAATTTATTACAAGCAAATGCAATCGTACAATAATAGAAAACAAAAACTAAAACTCAATGCAAAACACATGTAGGGGATGGAGGGGCCCATAAAAAGCAAACCTTAACGAGTACGGACCCCCCTTGCAATGTAAGCAATTCTATTTAGTGGGTGTAATCTTATGTAGCGGCAAAACAATTCAAAATTACAGGAAGAACAAACACAAAAACAGTTTGCGTAAAATAAAACTTAACCATATATTTAAATGAAACAGATAAACAAAATACCCAAAATAAATACTAGAGATATTGGGCCCCACAACTCTTGCTGGGAAAAAAAAAAAACCATGTCGAAATATACCATTGTTATCCATTATTAGAGACGTTTTGTAGTCACTTTTGTTGGGGAGCGAGGAATCTAGCAAAAACACACGATAATCCCATGGCTGGGACATCAGTTTATACACCAGACAAATCTATTACATGTACATGTATATGGATATTCTTTTGAATATTGTATTGTGTGCATATGGTCCGTGATTCATGGTCCGTTGAATATAAGTGGGCGGTCTAATTCTACCTCCATGGTTGTATCGACAGCAGACTTTTATCCTTTTGATCACCATCAGCCCCATGTATAATAAACTTCAAGGGCTGACGATTGCACTTTTGGTATTGTCATTGTTAAACTCCGGTTCCATTGTGTGCTGTCTGTTATTGCTCCATGCTGTTACCCTCCACGCATAGATTTTCTTGTGAATGGTAGCTGTGTATGATTCGTGGTTCGCTGAATAATGTGGCAATAACAAACTTTTATCATTTTGAACTGAATGCTTGATTTATTATCTAGAGGTAAATGCTTGAGGCCAGTAAGAGTATTGTGCACGTACACCATGTAGTTTTTGTTGGGAACCGTTCGCTAACAGCCATTTATGTTACCCTTTGAAATAAAATCAGAAAATTTATAAGTTTGCTTGTTGCATAAAATTAAATTGAAGATGATGCCTGAATTGAATTTTACGATCAGAGTTGGACTCTAGACTGACGAGTTGGACTCCTTGAACACTCCAAGTGGTTCAATAGGTAGTGCAATTCCAATACTTATGCTGATGTTCTCATGATGTCAGCATCAACAGGAAGTTCCAACAACTTTGTCCCCTTGTACAATTAAATATGCAAATATGGGTCACGTGGTTAATTAATTACGATTTTTAATTTTTTTGGGGGTCGGTGGTTTGATGTTTGATCTAGTACAAGTTGATTTCACAGAACTCTTAACCACCAAACTCTGCGCTTATGATCACCATTTTTCGCTTACTGTGTTTTTAAACATCATCGTGTCATGCATGCACACAGGTTATGTTGGGCTAACATTTGAGAAAAAGAAAAGGCAACACTATCAATATAAAGATAAGAATCAAACTTAAATATTACAAAAAGAAATATATTTTTAGTTTTGGGGGATACAAAAATATTGATTTCGGACGGTTTTTACATGTGTGCATCAACAGAGGGGATTATGATCCGGCGAAATAATTCTCGTTTCATGATTTTGCGACCATTGTCACTAAATATGAACTGCTAACGCCTATAACTATTAAGTAGGGTTGAAATGTAGTATTAGATGCCTTAAGGGGGTTTTTGACGACGACGTCGATGTCGTCAAAAACCCCTATCTTATTACGCACGTTCGTTTTAACGAAAACCCATGCACAGAGTAATTGGTCCAGAATGCGGTTAGAAAAACAAGGACAAATTTAACGCACGTTCTAACGAAAATCCCAAACCTCCGTACTTTGTGTGTGTACAGAGTAATGTGTCCAGAACGCGGGTAGGAAACAAAGAAGTATAGACTCCTCTCAAGAAGTCAACAACTCATTGAGGTACATACTGTGTTGTATTACCAAAGAGAATGTTTCACAATAACATGAAAGTGACTGCATCAAGTTTACAAATTAAAAATTCAAATGAAGACCACGTGGTTAATTAATTAAGAATTTTAACACTTTTTTGTTAGAGTAAAGCTTATGTTCTAAGCTTCAATTTGATATATGATTTAACTCTTTTATCCTCATACTTTAAGAGACGGGGCCTGAACACAAACGCTGTACAAACGCTATGGGGTTTTAGGCGGAAACAAAGAATAATAATAATAATAAAAAATAATAAAAATCTCGACGAAAACAACACCTGTTCCGACGGTAAGTCGGAACAACTAATTACAGGAAGAACAAACACAAAAACAGTTTGCGTAAAATAAAACTTAACCATATATTTAAATGAAACGGATAAACAAAATACCCAAAATAAATACTAGAGATATTGGGCCCCACAACTCTTGCTGGGAAAAAAACCATGTCGAAATATACCATTGTTATCCGTTAGAGACGTTTTGTAGTCACTTTGGTTGGGGAGCGAGGAATCTAGCAAAAACACACGAAAATCCCATGGCTGGGACATCTGTTTATACACCAGACAAATCTGAGATTGCCGATCAAAGGCGAACCAAATCTCACAATTTTAAAATAACTCTTTTGTAACATAAAGCACGATGTCCACAATTTTACATTAAACTTAAACCGTTTGAAGAAAATGATAGTAAAAAACTTACCATAAAATATTACTTGCTGAGGTGCTGTAGTTTTTTGTGTATTGAGTAAATCAATGTCTCTAAAATACGCTCAACATGCTAAAGTAATTTTTGTCTCCTGAGACGAAAATTATTTTCATGCGTTTTTCACTCATTTCTCAAAAACTACTGCACCTCAGCAAGTCATTTTTTTAAGGGAGCTTTTTTACTATTATCTTCAAATTGTGTAAGTTTAATGTAAATCTGTGTCCTACAAAAAGTAGTAGACCCTCCTCAACAATGTGACAATTTAAGAATGTAGGATGGCTGTAAATTTATAAGAATATTTAACTGTATCAACACTTTTATGGTAAAACGTCTAGCAAACATTGACTACTTCTCCCAACCCTATCGTCTGATTATCGTAAAATATAAATAGTTTCATTTCAATATTCGATTTGGCTTTATCTTTCACAGACCCGACGGTTAAAATTGCAATGGTTTTGCGCCAGCATTTTTGGTACGACGATCGTCTTATTCTTCTTAGGAGGACTGTCGCTAAAGAAACCCCATTTTCGAATTCCACCATTGTTGTCACTTTCTAAATATAAACCAGCCAGGATAGACTCGATAAGACCAATGGTACATCCCGGACGCATGGGGCAGTTTTTCAAGGAGAGTAACTCCCGACGAAGAGGATCACTACCGACCAAACAGTTTGCTATTCTAGCTGAGATGGGTGTCATCTCCAAATGGAACGAACTTGAAGACATGTACCGGTGTTTCCTTAACCCAGTGGACAACTCGACCCGGCCATGCCTTGTGTACTGCCCAGAACACGACACCACTGTGGAGTTAGTGATGACGGAAAATCCAAACGGTTTCCAAGGCAAAGACGCAGCTGTATTTGGGATGTCTCCCTTCACTCTACTGAAGAGCGCCCCCAGGTTAATGAGATATTTGTCGAAACCAACCATTCCTGCATCACAGGCTCTGGTACTGTATAGTATGGAATCTCCGTTGAGGGTACACAAATGGATTGAGAGAATTAGCCGCGCAAAGTATCACATCGACTTCACTTACTTGCCGAAATCAGACATCAGTGTGCCGTATGCTTACTATAAACCTGGTGCACTTGTAAATGGATTTGAGGATACGAAAAATCACGCTCAGGGAAAGACGGGTCTCATTGCTTGGATGGGAAGTAACTGTGCGAAGGAAGTCTTCTGGCCCCGTATGGAATTCATACAAGACCTAGGGCGCCACCTACCGTTGGATACCTACGGGAAATGTGGTAACCTAACATGTCTGCCGAGACTTTCGACAAAATGTGTAAACCTAATCAGTACGTACAAGTTTTATTTAGCAGTGGAGAACTCTGAGTGTCGTGAGTACATTACGGAAAAGTTTTGGGAGTCGTGCTTATTGAATGGCGTCGTGCCTATAGTATATGGATCCCCTAAGGCCGACTTCGAAAAACTAGCTCCTCCAAATTCATACATTCATGTTAGTGACTTTGAGAGTGTTAAAGAACTTGCAGATTACATCATCAAAGTTGACCAATCAGATGAGCTGTACAATAGTTTCTTCGAGTGGCGGAAGCTCGGGTCAGTTATTGTGACCTATCCCAAGATGCAACCAAACTATTTCTGTAACATATTACCTCTTTTGAAGAAGACTGCGGAAGCCAAGTTCGTCCATGAGTCGAGTTGGTACAATTCATGTAGAGGAAACATTACTAGGAGATTTAACATATCGCAGGTACCATCTTTGAAAGACTGGGAGCCATGGAAACTAGGTATCAATGACTACACGAATGGCTATTGAACATCCTATTAAGCAACAATGCATTTCCTTTTGAGATATTTAATTTATTATTTTAGCCAGACGCGCGCGATAAAGAACAATAATGTTTTATTTATTTCCTTTCAAGTATACTCCCACCATGACAATCTTTATATCATTAAAGTCATGTCCAAATTAATGTAAACATAATTATTTTCAATATAACCAATGTTGCACACACCCTTTAAGATTAGTCGATCTTTCTAAAAGGTGAATTAGTGTTTTGAATTAATTGACAGTGTTGTGTGTCACAACACATTTTTTTTCCCTTTTTTTTTGGGGGGGGGGGGCTATTGTAATACGAACAAAACGAGTCTAAAAAGGTAAACAGTCTGGCATCGGTTTGGTTTGGATCGACAAGAAGTATAACCAGGTAGCGTCAAATGGACATTGCGGAAAAAAACATGAAATATTTATTATGACTTATCATAAAATATCATTATGTATGAGTTTAAAGTAGTATTATTTTGTAACTTTAGTTCTATTAAAGTCATACTAAGTCGTTATTTGCAATACAAGTCTATATGGCTGATGATACAGATTGATCTTCTTCCCAATAATTATGGCCGATTCTGAGTTTGTTTGTGTAAATGTTGAAATAGGTTATTCAACAAAGCTGGATGTATTAAAATAATGTAGCCACGTGAATGGTGTACATGTAATAATATAGCAATTAACTATTTACTTGTTTCATCTGTGATCAAATACTTTAAACTGAATTTATGTATGTCTTTGGCTGTCGTAGTGAGTGTTTCGTCATCTATGTCTGTCAGTGATTGTTGGGTTGCTATTTTGGGGTATTACAACTCGTTGGGTCATGGATTAAAATCCTTAGTTTTCGTTTTTTTTATGCAAGTTCGCCACAAACAAGGCTAAAAAGCCACTCTTGGTATGCGGCTACAATAAGAAAAACTATTGAATGGGAAAAAAACTTGGAGAAGCTGACGGTATGAAATTAGAAAGTTCTCAAGAGGAAATAATGTTGTGATAATACATACGAAGGACTTGTACAAGTCCTTCGTAAGTATTATCACAACAAGACATTCCTCTAATGAAACAGTCTAGATTGTAAGATGGAGGAAAACATGCACTACAGGCAAGGAGTTCCAAAGAGATGCAGTACGTGAAAAAAAAACCCAGTTAGACTGGCTCTATGTTCTACATCTCACCAAATCAATAGTGTACGGGTGAGAAGAAGACGCTAAAACATTCTGATATGGGAAGAGGCTAAGTCGGACACACTGGTGGCCGATTTACCAATGGAAATCGTACAGACCTACGATGGGAAAGAGGTTGTATCGTTGATCCCAACACTTCACCAACATGATTACAAATGCGCTTCTGCACCCTATCTAATAAAGATAAGTGATATGCAGAAGCTCCGGCCCAAATGTGGCAACAGTACTCCATTAGAGGAGGTATATACACGTCTTGTGCAGGTATAGAGAATAGCATCAGGAGGTAAGAATTTCTGGGCTCGATATAGACAACCTACTCGCATGGAAGCACTCTTAGCAATGCCTGAGATATACCTCTCCCAACGTGAATTGATGGAGATGTCAAGTCCCAAATGGCAAAAATCTGCTACCAGTCTAAGTTTTATGGACCCTCATGAATAGACGGAAACGTGCCATCTCTAGTGCGAGAAGAGACAGTTTATTTGAAGTTTATTTGTTTTGGCCTTTGGTACTAGCCAATCATTCCCCCACATCAGCACATTCTCTACGTCATTATTTAGTTTAAGTTTTAGTTTTATTAAACTTTACACTGGAACAAAATATAAATATACAAGACGATACATATAGAAAGAATGAACCAAAAAAGCTTAAAAATACCAAGCCAGTGAGTGGCGAGGAGGAACAGGTGACCAGCACCTCTACAAAGCCGTCCTGCCACAAAGGATGTCCCCTGAAACCCACCCCATAGTTAAAAACCACCCATCCCACTACATAAACAAAAGGGGGGCGCTTGAAGGCGGGATTTACAGACGACAACAAGAGCAATGCCAATGTGACACACAAGTGCAAACATCATCCGCTGAAAAGTCAGATACAAACTTGTCCCTGTAAAATTGGAGCAGAAGACTCTTAAATGCTGACAAGGACACATTAGATCTGACTGACAGCGGAAGCTGGTTCCACATGGGGACAATCCGCTGAAAATAAAACGACTTATGGGACTCTGTTTTGCAACGAGGAACTGATAACCTGAAGGGATCAGAAGATAGTTTAGTGGCAGGACGGCCCTGTGTGACATTAAAACTTACATATCTATCAACATTTATGTCAATTTGACCGTATTTACATTTAAAAAACAGAATAAGATCACAAATTTCCCTTCTAAAAGACAGGGGTAAAATGAAAAGACGTTCTAGCCGTGTCTTATAATCTTCTTGAGGACGGTGTAAAATGAACTTAGTGGCACACCCACCTCACAGCGAGAAGTGTTGGTGGAGTTTGGGGAAACTCCCGTGCATGACTTAATGATGAGGTCTTGTCATTTTGGGAGTCAAATTGCATACCAACACGTCTAAGGGCGCGGCCGTGTCACAAGAGGCAACTTACAGACAACCAATTCCTGGTAGTCTACGAACTAAAAAAACAAACAATTTTTTGAAAAGTACTCATGTGTTAATACCAAAGTGGTCCTGTAGCATGGACTGCTGTTGGTTGCCTCCAAGTTGCCTGAGAAAGTTGCTTCGCATTTGACAATGCCCCTTATATACCATCGTTTGCTTAGCCTGAAACGCACACGCACAACACAGGGAATCTGACTAAAACAAAAAGGCGTCACCAAGATTGATCACGTGATTGCATCGGGGCCTGGTTTCTTAACGCTGGTAAGCCAAAAATTCTGCTGAGCAAGGTTCTTTGCTAAGCAAGAAATGAGTGGGGTATACTGACTTTTTTTTAAATATTTTTATTTATTTATTTACTTATTTTTTTTAATTTTTTTTTTTTTATATTATTATTATTATTATTTTTATTTTTATTTTTTTTTTTTTTTGGGGGGCAAGATTTGCGTTTGCTAAGCACGTTTTTTTTGCTTACAGGCTTTTTGAATCTGGGCTAAGATGATTTGGGTCATGAATCTGCTGTAGAATTTTCCAACGCTCTTTATAACGTCTTTTTATAACGTATTCCAATAGAATTTTTATAACGTCTTTTATTCCAATTATTATATTTATTTATTTGTTTATTTTATTCTGAAGTTTGTTCTAAATGATGGGACTTGGTACTACGTGTATCACCTAAAAACCAAAATGAAAACTTGAATTTTCATTTTAAAACCAGAATTTGAAAAGAAAAAAAGAACGCACTAAACAATGCCCATCAGGAGATCACTTTACATGTTGACGGACACAGTGAAAGTTGATTCATCCGGTTTTCACGTAAGAATCCTTTGACGAATTCGTTATTTCCTTGTTTGTATCAACGAGCTTCCGGTTATGAAATACAGGGGCAATTTTATGGTATAACTTACTACAAGTATATCCTTTTGAACCTCTATCTGGTTATCAAGCGAGACACGCACATGACATTGTCGGTAGGATACTATAACGTAGAAGGATAAAATGAAACCATTTTGGATGAAGTTTCGAATGATTATGATAGGGTTATATTTTGACAAAATAAATTGTAATGTCTTAGCGACCACTACCACTCGCTGAGAAACGTTGCTTCCGGTGATAAAGGCACGACACTATTGGTAATTATTATAGAGCTGTAGAAAGTACATGATGAGAAACGGCTCCCTCTGAAGTAACGTAGTTTTTGAGAAAGAGGTAACTTCTTGGCCAAAGACTTCAGGCATGCAGCCCCGGCCTTTTTGCGAACTAACACAGTCGGCCATTTATGGGTGTCAACAATTTGACACCCATAAATGGCCGACCGTGTTAGTCGACGAGGTAAAAGGAAAACCGTGCAATTTCGAGTGATACTTGTATGGATCATTTTACTCTACTTTTAAAATATCTTTCTAATCATATGCATTATTTTTTATAACCAACGGTTACAAATGCTTTACAAAGACCAACTCGGCCGATCCATGGCAACATGTTCCTTTAAGCCATCTGAAAGTACAAATTTGTACAGCAAGGGTGTTTTTTTTTCATTATTCTCTTGCAAATTCGATGATCAATTGGGTCCGAATGTTCACAGATTTGTTATTTTATGCATACGTTGAGATCAACCAAGTGAGAATACTGGTCATTTGCGTGTAAGAATTGAATATTGTCTGGTACACTGACGTACACTGACGTGTTAACACTTAAATTTAAATTCCTCAGACTAAAGTGACAGTTAATATGGGTGCGTTCGTTTAGCTTCCCTGGGTCATCCCCGGTGTGTGGCGGGTTTTTATTTCCAGGACGAACGTTGGTAATTATCTGCATACGTTCGTCCTAAAAAAAAAAAACCTGTCACACACCGGGGTCGACCCAGGGAAGCTAAACGAACGCACCCATAGTCACACGATTAGGGGCAAGCTTTTGCTTAGTTACGTATAAGAGACGGTGGACACCATTGATCTCTACTATCAATGGTGGACACCCATACATAATACTGAATGGGTTTGTAGTTCACAATGGTACCTGGGTCTGCTCATCTGGAGGTTGCTATACAAAGGCTTGCTCTGTGCCATTTGACATAGCAACTGTCTGAGGAATTCAAATCTCTGAAAATTTGGACGCAATTGGTCATTGATGGCGAAGATGCAAGAAAAAACATCCTTGTAGCACAACTTTGTGTGCGCTTCCAGGTGCCTGAATAAAGGGCTTCAGGCCTGAAGTAAAATTTCATACTCAAATAACATTGGAAAAAAATTACCTCTTTCTCAAAAACTACGTTACTTCAGAGGAAGCCGTTTCTCACAATGTTTTATACTACCAACAGCCCTCATTTCTCGTTACGATGTTCGGTGCCTACCAATTATGTCAGTTGCGTGTCATTTACCACGTTTCATTAAATAGTTTAATTTTATGACGGACCTTTTGTTGAAAATGAGCGGAATTGTTGTTTTGATTTACAGTATTATTGACCAAACTTACTCACAAACAAAGGATACAGAATGATGACAAACATGTAAATCAATATATATCGGATGTATATATCTTATTACCATATCCTATGTTTGTCACACCAAAAACAATTTGTAAGCTATTCTCTTCATATTCATGTTGGATCTCTCTTCCCATTACCTGCTGTACAGGTAGGATTAGTGTTCATTCATTTGACTTTAAGATGTTTCGTTTGATCGTCTTATCTTGTGTCTTATTCTTCACGTTATTTCATGGGAGTTATTCACTTACTCTGGATCAGGACCATGTGTGCAATCGGACCAGTTTGTAAGTATCTTAAAAGTTAATGAAGAACAGTAATGTCGGGTCTCACAAAATATTAATATCCATAATATAACACAAAAGACCAGTTCTCAATATTGCCAAGGTGATTTGTGTTGTGAAATAACACTTTGCTTATAGTTAATAGTGACGATGTCTTATCTAAGCTTTTTGCGAAATCTGGCTCGTCCTAATTGAGGAAAGGTGCATTTGGTCACCAAAAATGAAAACAAAACGAATGTAAAAAAATGTACTTTTGTAATGCTCTGGGAAGTACTTGTTTCGGCAGATGTAGTTGCCTCATGACGTCATCTAGTGTTAAAGACTACCGCTTACATGACAATGTAAAAAAACACAATAAACAAATGTATAAACGCAATTTTGTGTTTTTCGAAAAAAGGTAGGCCTGTTTTGCGCAATACCGTGGCACGCGGAAGTCTATTAAATTTTCTTGTACGATGGTCAGTGAACTGTGTACAACCACTTATTGGAAACCATTCATGGCAAGAAGACATTTCTGGCAGTGGAACGAAAGAGTAGTTTATTTCTTGTTTGTAAATACACATTAACCACCGATTCCATGTACCTGAGTACATTCTCTATAAAAGCATGTATCTGGACAAGTAGTTACAATGTTGTTGTTGTTGTTGTTGTTGTTGTTGTTGTTGTTGTTGGTGTTGTTGTTGTTGTTGTTGTTGTTGTTGTTGTTGTTGTTGTTGTTGTTGTTGTTGTTGTTGTTGTTGTTGTTGTTGTTGTTGTTGTTGTTGTTGTTGTTGTTGTTGTTGTTGTTGTTGTTGTTGTTGTTGTGTTGTTGTTGTTGTTGTTGTTGTTGTTGTTGTTGTTGTTGTTGTTGTTGTTGTTGTTGTTGTTGTTGTTGTTGTTGTTGTTGTTGTTGTTGTTGTTGTTGTTGTTGTTGTTGTTGTTGTTGTTGTTGTTGTTGTTGTTGTTGTTGTTGTTGTTGTTGTTGTTGTTGTTGTTGTTGTTGTTGCTGTTGTTCTTTTTATAATTTTCTTTTTGTAATAACTAGTTATGTCCCTGCGAGCAGTTTTAATTGTCGTATCGCCTTTAAATAGCAATTATTATTTTGGCAATGGACACTATTGGTAATTACTCAAAATTATTATTAGCATAAAACCTTACTTGGTAACGAGTAATGGGGAGAGGTTGATGGTATAAAACATTGTGAGAAACAGCTCCCTCTGAAGTGACGTAGTTTTCGAGAAAGAAGTAATTTTCCACGAATTTGATTTTGAGACCACAGAATAAGATTTTGAGGTCTCGAAATCAAGCATCTGAAAGCACACAACTTCGTGTGACAAGGGTGTTTTTTCGCAACATCGACGACCAATTGAGCTCAATTTTTCACAGGTGGAAAAGACTGGTCTTTGACAATTACCAATAGTGTCCAAAGTCTTTAGTGCTATAACATTTACACCACATTTATTTGAGTTATACTTGCTTCTAAATATATTCAGATGATGTTTTCGAACAAGACTTTTCCCGTAATTAACTTACGTTGGGGTTAGAGTTTCTCATTCATTATTTACTTTGCTCTCGAGATTTGGGGATAACTACGATGTCATGAGGAAAATTGTCGAACAATAGGCCTATAGAATTATTTTTTATTCACACAGTCTTTGATTATAAAATAAAAAAGAAAGACAAAACGAGTTAATTTGTTCTTATGATCCGGGTTGAAATTCTAGTAATCGTTATCAACACTTCGGAAATGATGCCTGTCAATTCTTGAAACTTGATCGGGATGCACCGACTGTCGATTTGCAAGAAGGTCAAACAAGGTCAAACACTGTCAACATGGAGCGTCAGTTCTTACAGGCAAAACTTTGTTTAAAGTAAAAGTTTTGTACAATGAGTTAAAGGCACTGGACACCTTTGGTAATTGTCAAAGACAATTGTATTCTCATCTTGGTGTATCCCAGCATAGCCCATATGCATAAAACAGTGGGTGCGTTCGATTAGCTTCCCTGGGTCGACCCCGCGGTGCTCACTCGGGTGAGCCCCTGACAAGAGCTAAACGAACGATCACTCACCCTCTCGTGGTGACGTTATGCACCCGGGGCCAGCCCCAAGTGACCCACTGGGGCTGACCCGGGTGAGCCCCTGGAATGACGTCAAAGCTATTCGAACGCACCGGGGACAAACCGGGGTCGACCCAGGGAAGCTAAACGAACGCACCCTATGTGAACATTCTGACTCAATTGGTTATCGTAGTTGCAAGAGAATAATGAAAGAAAAACACCCTTGTTGCACATTATTGTGTTTGCTTCATATGTCAATTATTATAGGCTTCAAGCCTGAACTTCCAAACTTTCTCAAAAACTACGTTACTACTTCAGTGGGAGCCATTTCCCACAATTTTTACTAACAGCTCTCAATTGCACGTTACCGAGTTAGAAGTGTTTATCTAAAAATTATTTTAAGTGATTAATAACAGTATCCAGTGCCTTCAAATCAGCTTTAAAACTTGTGATTTCTAATTTGCAGATATAACGAATCGTACGTGGAGGGATATCAGGTAGCTCAATATGAGACGCATATGACGACGTGTTATTGGTGGCAATGTCAACAGATCAGGTAAGAGGAAACATTCTCAATATTTATAACAAATCAACGTTAATGGCAGTCGACACTATTGGTAACTACTCAAAATAATTATCAGCATAAAACCTTTCTTGGTGACGAGTAATGGGGAGAGGTTGATGGTATAACACATTGTGATGAACGGCTCAGTCTGAAGTGCCATTGTTTTCGAGAAACAAGTAATTTTCCACGAATTTGATTTCGAGACCTCAGTTTTAGAATTTGAGGTCTCAAAATCAACCATCTAAACGTACACAACTTCGTGTGACAAGGGTGTTTTTTCTTTCAATATTATCTCGCAACTATGATTGAGCGATTGAGCTCAAAATTTCACAGGTTTGTTATTTTATGCATTTGTTTAGATACACCAATTGTGAAAGCTAGTCTTTGACAACTGCCAATAGTGTCCAGTGTCTTTAAAGGAACATTTCCGAATTGTTGTTTTGCCAATAAAACAGTTGCTGGTAGTGTAAGCACTTTATGTAATCCACCATGTACATACAACTGACAAACCGTATCCGTGTACGTTGGATGCGTGTCAGATTGTGACATTGGCTTCCAATTACCACCTCCCCATGTCCACAATGACTCTACCCTTTTAAAAAAAGAGAGTTGATCCCAAAACCGATTTCGACACTTGAATGAGCCCCTCTTTATACAATGATGAAATAGACTAAATAACAAAATGATATGAACACCGAGGACACTAAAACACAAAACACAGAGTTATCCTTCACAACTGCTGACCCTAAAATGTGGAACAATGATCTCTCATCGGATCACTGGATAATGTTTCGTCATTCAAAAACAACTTTAAAACTCACCTGTTTTCACTTGCGCTTTGTTTTTCATTGCTTGTTGTTGCCAAGGGTCATGCATGATCTAGATGGAATGGCGCTACTACAGAAATCCTGCTGTTATTATTATTATTATTATTATTATTATTATTATTATTATTATTATTATTATTATTATTATTATTATTATTATTATTATTATTATTATTATTATTATTATTATTATTATTATTATTGTTATTATTATTATTATTATTATTATTATTATTATTATTATTATTATTATTATTATTATTATTATTATTATTATTATTATTATTATTATTATTATTTATTTAAAAATACATTATAACAAGTAAACGGTAATTGTTGCTATTATTTGATTACATTTCTGATGTGTCGTTCCACATGTAGGCCCTAGATGATGACCTCAACTAAGGAAAAAAAAAACATTCATTTAAATTTAAAATCAAACCCCTAAGAAGACTTCAAAACCACATCTATTTTTGTCCCCCTGTTCAACAATTGTCAATACAATTCTAAATTAAGTATCTCTATATTGACAGGGTTGTTTACCGAATGCAGAACACAACCAGGTACAGATTAGCTCGATTTAGTAGTCTGGTTTGCTGTGACGGTTGGATGTACAACGAGTCAAACGATAGTTGCATACGTAAGTACAACTATTCAATATTCATTATTCATTATTCATTGTTTATAATTCATTATTCATTATTCAATATTCATTATTCATTATTCATTTTTCATTGTGTCACGAACCAGTCATACAGCCATGTTAACATTAACAGAGCACATTCACAGAGAACAGGAACTTAAAGTGGAGTTTTAACCCCCACGTCCGTTTCACCAGTATGGACCCAATTTCATGGCTCTGCTTTAGTGCTATATACTCTGCTTATAAACCGTAAGCAAAGAATCGGCGCTTACGGAAGAAGTGAATTCATAAAGTAATTAATGCGAGCAGTCATCCGTTTGGGTCAACCACTCTTTGTATAGCGCCCTCATTGGTATTCAACTAATATTAATTACAGGCAGGCCAATGATTTAGGGGGAAAAAACAAAACTTAGGGAAGGGGAAATTTGTAACGAAGGAGTGCAATGCCTGTAAAGAAAGAGAGGGGTTGTCATATACTAATAAAAAACCTCACTATTTATCAATCTACGCTTCATGAACTCATTTCGGTTTCTTATAAAGTTTTTGCTTTAAGTAAGCTCTTCGTTTTCAATGAAAAAAATATCCCTTCCGTTGATGGCTGCCTCGGGATATCGTTTCGTTGTCTACTCCCGAGAGGGACTCCCGGAGGACATTTTGTAATCTCGCGAATAACAGATGAAATTAATACGGAAGCGTATTTTCGCCACATGAATACAAAAATTACTTCTGTCTTATCATGCATAGTAAACGATAACTTACCGTGCACGTACACGGGTACGTACACGGGTACGTACACAAGAAATAATTGCAACTTATCATATTCGTACACTGTATCCAATTTTGGATACCGCGTCTGGTATAAAAGAAGATCCCACCTCTGCCCCAAGAGTTTACGGCCGAGTTATAGCAACAACAAGCAATGATCAACTCACGGCTCATCAAACTCGCCAAGGCGGCTGCCGTTGTTTTGAGCTTTCTACCCGTAGTTCTTTGTCTATCCACCGGTGACGACAATGTCTGTACGAACATCATCACGTAAGTAAAAAAAGTTCTAAAAAGTATAAATTATAATGTTTTAAGTCAAGCCTAAGTTTGATTTTTTTTTATTATTCTAATATATTACTTGTAAAAGTAATAATTGCCGTGTCATATATGCAGTTTGTACCCATTGCCACCTTGTTAAAAGACTTTAGGCATAAACCCTTTTTAGGCATCTAAAAGCCTAAACATTTGTGCAACAGGGTAATTATATCGCAACTTCGATATCCAATTGAATTCAAATTTTCACAGATTTGTTATTGATTACATAAATATGTTGGGGTACACCAAATAAGAATACTGGTCTTAGACAATTTATACCAATGCAAAGGTGTCCAGTGCCTTTAAAGAATGGATTTGTTAAATGTTGTAATGAAGTGTTAATTAGGTCTAGCCGCCTAGTTGAGTAAATGGGGGGGGGGGGGGGGGGTTAGGCCTATATGTTAATACTCGAGTGTATCATTTCCATAAAAGTAATAATTCAACATTCAACCAATCACTTTATTTCCACATCAAAGCATACAAAGGTGAAAAGGAAAAAAAGTCAATTAGAATTCGTAACTCAATTGATTTACTGAAGTCACTTTACTATAACAATTTCCAATTATGTGTACATTATCTCTGAAACTTTCCAGGTTCACTGAAAGTTACGTAACTTTCCAACGAGTGTCGTACTCAAGCAGTAGGTTGGAATTTATTTGCCCGCCTTTGACGGAATGTGAGACACAGACAGCGCTTTTCACATAGTAAGTATCGGTAGGGCATCACAACATCAAATCAAGGACACCCCCCCCCCCGGGAATGATATTTTATTTTCCCCCAGTAAAACATACATTATCGTACAAAAAGTATTAAATAAAACAGCGCATCTCATGGCAAATTAATGTAAGGGTATCATTTATGCAAACAAAGACCATGCAGTTAATGATTGTTTTGCGAGCGAAACCCATGAACACACATTTTGCGTGATATAGTTATCCTAACGCTTATAGGCTCATCAAACATTCAATGTCTTGTTTTGTTCTGATTGGGATGGACAAGGTATCGCTTGACATCTGAATTTTAAAATGGACAAAATAAAATATCCTACAAATTTCTTGATATTAATTGATTCTCTAATAACTTCACTCAGCACTGCATACAGGGCAAGGTACTTGACAAGCATCCGTGTTGCATCGAGGTCCGTTGGAGTGTGCTGCAGCGGATGGGACTATAATTCCAGAACAGACGACTGTTTAATGCGTAAGTCAGTTCGAATATTCATATAGCAAGGACCTGGGTTGGTTTTCACCGAGTTGCTCGTCCTTGCTTAGGACTAACCTTAAAGACATTGGACACTATTGGTAATTGTCAAAGAGCAGTCTGCTCACTTGGTGTATCTCAACATATGCACAAAGAATTAAACCTGTAAAAATTTGAGCTCGATTGGTCGTCGGAGTTGCGAGGTATCTATGAAAGAGAAAACACTCTTGTCACACGAAGTTGTGTGCTTTCAGATGCTCGATTTCGAGACCTCAAATTCTAAACTTGAGGTCTCGAAATCAAATTTGTGGAAAATTACTTCTTTCTCGAAAACTACGTCACTTCGGAGGGACCTGTTTCTCACAATATTTAATACTATCACCCTCTCCCCATTACTCATAACCAAGTGAGGGGTTATGCTATTAATTATTTTGAGTTATTACCATTAATGTCCACTGCCCTTAATGTAATAACTTATAAAGAGTCACGGACTAGTCCTAAGTTAGTGTGGGGAAACGGCATTTTAATCAGCCGCGCAGCTCACCTTTAGTATTTAATCGTGCGTGAGAGTATGCCGACAGTTTTTATTTACAGTTGTGCGTCCATATTAGGGACTTTTCATTTTCGACGACGGATGGTTCTGCGACGGGTAAGATGACATTTGGCGTCATCTGCGCATGCGTCGGCTTTGAGGACGGTCGTCCCTCAATTTCTACGACAGTACTTTGGATGAATCTTCGTTGTGCTGAAAACGACAACGTTTAGCTGAACAACCGTCGCAGAACCATCCGTCGTCGAAAACGAAAAGTCCCTAGTTGGCTCCCCTGATTGGTTTAGAAAACTTGCGTGCCTATACTAACTTGTATTTTCATGTATTCTTCGGCAAAGAATATCTGCACGTACACCATGTTTCTAGATTTATTTTCGATTGTGTCGTCGTCTGACATCTTGGTAAAACAAAGGGAGGTAAACCCTCCAAACCAGCTATATAGGCTAGTTGTTGTTGTTGCAGGCTACCAGCGAGTAGGCATTTTGATATCTGTTGGGTGTATAAAAGGTGTTTGCCAAACTACAACTATTTGGTTGGGACAGTTACGATTTTTTTAGAGGCCTTTATTTTCTGAGTACTTTCTCGAGCTCCGTGTGCAAAGTTACGGAGTTAATTAAAAACGCCCTGATATTAAAATAGGCCGACATTTTTACCTTGTCTGGAGAACACTAAATCAATGGGGAGTGTTTTTATAACATGGGGTCAGACCTTGCGCATTGGAGGGGTGGCAGGGGGGGGGGGGCATATCCTGCGGTAGAATGCAGAAATTTCATCCACTGGAATCACTCCAGTGCCGATGGACAAGGGCGGGTCATTATTATGACCAACGGAGGTCCAGCAGTGACTGACCATGCAATGCATTTCCGGTACCGAAATACACCAAGAATTGGTTCATAATATAGCATTAATTATGAAATGAAAGTAGGTGAAACAAAGAAAGGGATACCGCGATTGAACGTCATGGTCATTTGTTTTCTTCTGGAAATCTCTTGCCTGTATTGTTTGTCCTGGTCATGTTAAATGAGGCCAAGTGTTTGACACCTGATACCCCTGCAATATTGAGTGGGCTTGCAGCAGGTGTAATTATAGCCATTGCTACTTGAAGTTAGCGTGACGGTACCGAACAACGGCCGGAACCCGTAAGATATCAGTGGCATGGAACAATGCAAATCCTGAATATCACAATGACTTGACTGATGAGCAGTTAATCAGTTGAATATTAAGTTGTCTTGTGGAGCGGTTATTAGTTGTCAACATGTCTTCACGGTGTTTCAAAATGACGAATGGATTTTATAGGATGCGGTTTTTAACGATTGTGTTGATCTTGCTCCACGTGTCGTCAAGTTGGTGCCTTTCGTTGGAAGATGAAAACGCGTGCACGTTCGAACAACTGTAAGTGAATATCTCAATATTTATCCTATAATAACAACATTTGTGACTCGATTCCAGTTTCTATTCTTCTAAGAAACAAAATTTGTGAAACGATTCCAGTTTCTTTTATTCAAAGGTTTGCTATATTTCCCTTTTTCTTTTAAGTAAGTAAAAGCGTGGAATTATTCAAAAGAGGTTGAAAGTAGACTTTCAGTCAGTCTGCTTCTATGTTAAAATACACAAAGTATGAATACTGGTCTTTGACCAATACTGGTCTTTGACCAAACGTGTCAAGTGCCCTAAATGTAATTGTTTATCCCTGTGAGATGAAATTCAAAGCGAAGTATGAAGTTTAATTAATCTATTTGTTTTATAATTACAGAGTCACAAGGACAATAGCCAGGAGTTTACCAGTTAGTAACACACAGTTTTACCAAACAAAATGTGGATTATTCGGTTGGAAGAGTTGTACAGCTCAAAGGTAAGTAACAAACAATTTAATTATTGTATACGCCGAATGAATAAACCCGGAGGATAGTATTGAGCCTATGGATACAATCTAAGAACGTAAAGTTTTTTGTTTTTTTTTGGGGGGGGGATTATTATCCCTAAATTATATTTATTAATGATATCTAATAATATCTACCTACCAACAAGGTACTCAAGGCACTTAGCAAATACATTATTACGGAAAGATAGATTATTGAAGTTATGAATTCTGAGATCTATGTAGCACCTTATAAGGGTTCACAAGGTGCTACGGCGCATGAAGCAGCCACAACCAGGAACACCGGGGCGAACCCCTACTAATTTCGATAAGAGTGTACTGGGTTCTTTTACGTGCATTACTCAACACACGTGCGTGTATAAGTGTTTTAAAAATGGTTCGCTGTTTATGGGCTAATTCTTCCAGCTTTCTATAACCTTTAATGTATTGTTGATCTGACGACATTGATTCGCAAAATTATTGTTTGTGTGATTGACTAGTTTGTACAAAAATTGTAATAAAATTGTAAATTTTGAAGAGCCCAGTTGTTTCTTGGTTGATTGTGATAGAGGAAAACATGTTCTATCAAGAGATTTTTATTTTGTTGATTTTTTGAATGATGCATTGTTTCACAAATAATTGGGTCAAAGGTCACGATAACATATTAAAGATCACGGTACTTGTACAAAAATAGTCATAAAGTTGTAAATTTTGAAGAGCCCAACTGTTTCTTAGTGGATTCTGATAGAGGAAGACATGCTCTATCAAGAGATTTTTATTTCATTGATTTTTGGAATGATACATTATTTCAAAAACTGGGTCAAAGGTCACGATAACATATTAAAGATTACAGTGACCTACATTTCAGAAAATTTATTTTTGATGAAAGAATTGATTTGAACATGCAATTCTTATCATTTTGATACCAAATTTGCATATATGTGATGAGAATTGACATGGTTATGACATATTTTTACCAAAAAGGTGGTATTTTACCCTAAAAATGTCAGATTTTAATGGTGTATGCCCTGACCACATGGTAAGTCCGATGGGGCTAAAAATTGCTATGCATTCATTGCTCATTAGGACCTACAAGCACAGCAATTTTTATCAAAATCGGAAGACATGAGGTAAAAAAGTGCGTTGGTCTGACATGGAATGACCCTTATACCTCCACACCAGATTATAAAGCGGCACATTAGTAAGAGTATGTTGAAAATGATCTTGTTTAGGAGAAGCCACTTCTTTAAAGGAACTGGACACTATTGGTAATTGCTCAAAATAATTGTTATCAGAAAAACGTATTACTTGGTATTAATGAGCAATGAAGAGCTGCTGATAGTATAAAACATTGCGAGGCCTCTGAAGCAACATAGTTTTTTAGAAAGAAGTAATTTCTCGCTGAAATATTATTTGAATTTAATTCGAGACCTCAGCTGAGGTCTCGAATTCAAGGCATTTGAAAGCACTAGTACGACAAGGGTGTTTTTTTTCCTTTCATTATTCTCTCGCAACTTCGACGACAAATTGAGTTCAAATTTTCACAGGTTTATTATTTTAAGCATAATGTTGAGATACACCAAGTGAGAAGACCAAGTGGTCTTTGACAATTACCAAAGTTGTCCAGTGCCTTTAAGTGGCCATCAGCGATATGAGTTCCCAATCAACAGATAGTTGTCTTATTATGACTGTGCCCCCTCAATGTTGCCCTAGTTTCGCTTTGATGTTTATGAAATGAAATTAAAATCCTTGTTGACGAGATATCTGAGCCTTTATAATAACATCCTGTCGTGATGTAACACACAATGCCTGCACTATCCACAACTAAAACCAGGGACACCTTTCTCCATTGTGAGACGGAAACCAAGATGTTTCCTGATGAAAGGTGACAAACTTTCATAAATAATTTGAAGAAGAAAAAATACATCTTTATACAAGCAAACAAGTTTAACGTCTTTCTTTAAAATGCGAAACGTGTTTCATGCAAGCTGTTGCCATTATGTTGATGCTTTTGGAAACCCGAAACAGACGATAAAGCTACAAGTATTTGTCTAAAGGCATGGAATAAAAACACCTAAAAGCATTTATGTTACACTGGACACTAAAGTAGTTGTACTCATTAGCATAAATGAAACGTACTTGGTAACGAGCAATAGAGAGTTGTTGATAGTGTAAAACATTGTGAGAAACGGTTCCCTCTGAAGTTACGTATATATTTTATTTAAGAAAGCGGTAATTCCTCACTCAAGTATTAAAGGATTTGGGTACTTTTTCAAAATGTCCATAGATTTACATTAAACTTACAGGGTTTGAAGATAATGAACGTGGCAAGCTTCCTTTCAAATGTTACTTACTGAGGTGCTGTAGTTTTTCAGAAATGAGTAAAACAATGTCATGAAAATACGTTTGTAAATGATTAAAATAATGTTCGTCTCATGAGATGAAAATTATTTTCATGACATTGTTTTACTGATTTCCCAAAAACTACAGCACCTCAGCACGTAATATTTTAGTGTAAATCTGTAGACATTGTGTTTTTTGTTCTACAAAAAAGTACATACACCCTTTAAAAGACTTCCGGTCTGAGTCTATTTTCGGCATCTGAAAGCGCACGTGCACAAGGGTGTTTTTCCCCCTTCATTATTCTCTAGCAACTTCGATGACCAATTGAGTCAAAGATTTCACAGATTTGTTATTTTACGCATTATGTTGGGATAGCCCATTACCAAAGGTCTTCTGTGGCCTTTAAATACACTGGACACTATTGGTAATTGTCATAGACTAGTCTTCACAGTTGGTGTATCTCAACATTGCATAAAATAACAAACCTGTGAAAATTTGAGCTCAATCGGTCGTCGAAGTTGGGAGATATTAATGAAAGAAAAAACACCCTTGTCGCACCATCGTCACACCAAGTTGTGTGCTTTCAGATGCTTGATTTCGAGACCTCAAATTTTAAATCTGAGGTCTCGAAATCAAATTCGTGGAAAAAAATTTTTTCTCGAAAACTATGTCACTTCAGAGGGAGCTGTTTCTCACAATGTTTTATGCTATCCACCTCTCACCGTTACTCGTATTCAAGAAAGGTTTTATGCTAATAATTATTTTGAGTAATTACCAATAGCGTCCACTGCCTTCAAATGTTTGTGTTGCTTTGAATGACCACTAGTTACCTTAAATCAAGGACATAATGGGCAATAACTGATAAGTATGTTCTTTCCTTTTCTATTACAGAACAGTTTACCGCATTGGATACAGACAGAGTTTCCAAACAGTTACTCAGGAAGTAATTGATTGTTGCGCTGGATGGTCACTTCGACCGGAAACTGACGATTGTTTGAGCCGTAAGTGAGTCAAGAAAACCAGGGGTGTCCATAGAGTAGAAAGAACGGTCATAAAATAAAATTGTCAGAATTTGTTTGCACGCCATTTTGTTTTTTCATTTCTATTGGAAATGGAAGGGCATGTGTTGCCTTTAAAACACGTGGTTTAAAACACTTGGTTTTAAAACCTATACAGACACATTATAATAGGTCTACCGTAGCACTTTATACCGATCTGTACTCCACCAACAATCAAGCACTCTTGGCAGGAATCCTGCCGAGTTATCAACGTAAACGTAAACGTAAACGTAAATGTAAACGTAAATGTAAACGTAAGCGGTCAGTTATTATTGGCGCAAAACTGACCATCTATAGTGTTTATAGCGTTAGGCAAGAAAGCGAAAACGAAAGCGAAAACGCGAGTGTCAATTATTGCTCGACAGACATCAAGTTGCCAAGTTTCCCTCATAAAGGGAAGATCCGTTTTTAGTTTAAACATACGGAGAACAAATTATGACTTCTATAATGTTTCCGCATCTCCGTGTATAGGAAATAATAAGTAGTGCAGGTTTCCGTCGTTTATGTGTTATATATTTTTAAATCATCGAACATAAGTACACATTTACAGTTGACATTGTTCGGGCCATAAAGGTTAACCATGGTCATTAAGTGCAAGATGGTCATGGCGAATGTAAGATTACAACGGCAGTCTCTAACGGTTTTGCAGAACGATTTTTTAGGACTCTTTCAAATCATTGCTCCAATGGGGGATTTTTGTGATGCTATGTGGCAGCAGACTTGGCCTACCCGGGGTGCGATTTGGCAGTCGTTGCCAACTGTTTCGGTCACTGGTTCCAGTGGTAAACCAATAGCAAGTTCAATAGAAACAGTTATTGGTTACGACCGCCAAAACACATCCCCAGGTAAACACATTGACCTCCAATGCTCAGAACTACGTAGACAATTCGGAAAATTTACCTTTGCTGCCACCTAGCGTTGTAAAGTTGCACTTTTTTCCGACTGGTGGATCATAAGGTTGTGGGTTCGAACCCCACCCGAGTAATATAACTCTGGGAAGGAGGCTTTTGAGTTTACAGTGCTAAAACATCGATAAGGGTCAAACCAAATTAATATAGACTTGCAGATTCATAATATTGCCATCTTACGTACTTATAAGTTCCATGGCTGCTCGTGGATGTTGTCGCCTTCGTTTGGCATAGAAATCTCAGAAAGAGAGTATACTAGATGGGACAGTCAGCCAAGTGGAGTTTTTTTTTGTGGTGGGCAGTGCCCTGGTGTGGTTACCTAGCCTACGTGAAATTGTATACGGTTAGGGAGGTAACTCATAAAATGGTATACGGATGGAGCGAGGACACTTTGGTGCTGTAGAGGTAACTCTCCTTAAAATGCACCCAAATGGAGGGTTTTTGAGGGGTACCCGAAGGGCCCAGTTTTTTTTTAACGAAGGGGTGTATATTGTTAATAGAATATTGTCTAACATTACCGGACGGCTGCTGTTGTGCCATCGACCCAAATCAAAATTATGCCCTAAGAGGCATCTGCCACTACGCCTGGGGCTGAAACAAGGTAACCCCTTGGACACAGTAGCTTGGGCATTGGTATCATCCACTAGAAGCCTAATTGGTAGTGCAGGAAACACTGTACTTTCCCACTTTTCACGAAGCAGTTAGGGCTAAGTGCCTTGCGCAATATGCCTACATCCTCCAAACCCAGACACATAATTTCAAAAACGGAGGTAAAGTTGAATACCTCATGTTTGGGTTTTTACAAGTCAGGAGAAATGTTGGAAAATACACCGGAAGCACTTGTCGGAAGTTGGCTTTTTATAGAGACCCTTGGTTTTTTTTGCTAAGCATGCAATTCAACCTTTTAACTGTTTATCTCTAAACCCATGATCTCTACGTGTCTTGTGATTCGTTGAAAATTATCTGTTTGTTTCCTGTGACAAGGGTTCTTGTTAAAATTGAGCATATAAAAGGCACGGTAATTGTGTGTTTGGGTATCTGGTTACTTTTTGGGGGAGTGCGTAAAATTACTAAAAGGAGGAACAACCAGACCCATAATCAAACCTTACTGGAATGCACTGTTTGCAATTTCATCTAGTATCTACATTGCGTTAAGTACACATTATACAGGTAGAACCTTTTGGGCTTTAAGTGGCGTAGCTCTATGGTGTTTTTTTTTTGCCTTAGCTGATGAAAGCACCGTATAAAGCATTGCTTGATCGCAAGTATGTTGTACCAGACTGTAGTGACCGTTTGTTGCTGTCTCATTGCCGTCAACCTTCAAAGCTGTGATGCCCGCACATGTTCCAGGAGAGTAAGGTAAGATCTGGGTTATTTCACAAATAAATGTTTCATAATTCTTGCAAATAATATCGTTAGTTATTATTATTCTTTTTACAAACTTTTTTTCGTTTAAGTCATTTGATTGCGTAACTTCTGGGTTGTCTACATCGCGCCAGAGTACCAGTACATTTAAACCATGTGACCCTTTCGGTAAACAGTATTGTCCAAGGCCCACACTTCGTGTGTCACAACTTCTATATCAAATAACAACCCTGTGAAAATTTAAGGCTCAATCGGTCATCGGAGTCGGGAGAAAATAACGGGAAAACCCACCCTTGTATCCGCACGTTTCGCCGTGTCATGACATGTGTTTAAAATAAATCCGTATTCTCGATATCGAGAATTGATATTGTTTTAATGTTTTCTCAAAAAGTAAAGCATTTCATGGAATAATATTTCAAGAGAAGTCTTTCACATCTAACTTTTGTAAACCCTGTAAGTTATTTGTAAATCTGTGAACTTTTTTTTCTGTACCGTAAGGGTCCAATGGCTTTAAAATTTAAACCTAAGAAAAAAAGTGTGAATTGTTTTCGCCAATTAAGATGACCGTGCATTCAATATTTGATTGTTCCGTCGAAACCTTTTGCTTGTAAAAAAAAACTTGTAACATTCCGATGTTTAAAACCTTATCTTTGAAGCTTTAATAGGCCTAACTGTCAGTAAATGTATTTTTTTGTTTTTATAAAAGTAAACATAGCATAACGATGAAATGAAACGAATGTCAGTGGTCAAGTTGGCGTAGTTGTTTCTTTCCCCCACCTTCCACCTCAAGGACGACGGTTCGAACCCCACCGGGGATACTATGTAGATTGGGTTTTCAGTCGTACACCTGACTGTGTGTGTTTCCCCGGAATATTTCCTCCCACGTAATAAGAAGGAGACTTCCTTCCTTGTAATAATAATAGTCATCTCTCCATTGGGTTCTGTCTAGTTTAGTCGTTAGGTTTACTTTTTAGAAAGTCCTTCGCTTCACAACCAGAAAAAAAAAATTTAAATGCTTTTTTTCGTTGTTTCGTTTTTGTATTATAGATACAGAGTTTCATCTCGGATAACAGTAAGAAGGAGCAGCCAGCAAAAGTACACAGTAGGCTGTCAATTCCTAGGTTGGGGAAGATGCAACAAATATCGGTATGATGAAAAACATACAATATTCTTTCACAATAAAAAAAAAAAAATAATAAAAATAATAATAATAATAATAATAGCAACTTTAAGGCACTGGACACTACTGGTAGTTTACTCTAGGTAATTTGTTAGCATATAAATAATAATTGTTTCTCACTCAAATAATACAATACTTTGATTGTTCGACTGGTACACAAATTCCTCTTGGAAATTTACAGATTCCACCCTTTTGATGATCTGTGGCGTCAACGAAAGAATATCATCACTGTAACATGGCATTTGACACAAGTTTAACGTAAAATCTGAAACTATATTTTAGCCCGTGCCTTTTACCACAAGGTCGGTCTATTGGAAAACGTGTGCATGCATCACAAAACTGAATTTGATCTTGGACCCCCCCCCCCCCCCCGTTAATACATTTATTTAAAAATTAATTTTTATTTCCTTTCTAAGGACGACGTATTATACTGGATATGACACTGAGTACAGTTATTCTAGCTACCCAGATTACTACTGCTGCACTGGATGGCGAGGTAGCGGCTGTTCTCAACGTAAGTATCACTTGCCAGTGCAACATTTCATAGAGCTCTTTAGTTTTTGAAGAAAATTTTACTTAAAGGCACTGGACACTATTGGTAATTACTCAAACTTACTTGGTAACGAGCAATGGAGAGTTGTTGATAGTATAAAACATTGTGAGAAACGGCTCCCTCTGAAGTAGCCTATAGTTTTATGCATAACAATGTTGGGATACACCACGTGGGAATATGCCTATCTGGTCTTTGACACATACCAAACGTGTCCAGTGCCTTTAAAAAAATCACTGCTTAGCAGTAATGAGTAGGATGCCAGTCAACAAATTGTACATGTGACATGGTATCTTTGGCTGGTAACCTTATTCTGGTAACATAATTTCGTTTTGCTTATTAATAGCTTTTGTTAGATTACGTAGCTCTATGAAATTGGGCCCATGTCTGGGGGTGTCACAACTTGATACGGGCCTACCAAGGACAAGGGGTAAAATAGACTTGATTCAAGTCCCATTCTCGTATGAGAGGTCATACCCCAACTTACTATTGAAACAACACGTAGCATACACACACAGAGCGCGCTTGCCGTCAAAATGTGGTCCCGAGAATGCGGAACAGGTTTTGGAATGCAGAGCATCACAAAACAGTATTTTCCTGGGGATGGTACGGGATTGGGACTTGAGTCAAGTCTCGGGGTAAAAGTACTCGAGCTCTCAAATGGAGGTATTTATCTTACGATATCCTCCTTTCTATTCAGAAGGTTTTGAAATTATATAGGATTTGAGGCATTGCATGGTGAGGTATCAATGTATATTTGGTTTGCGGTAACACCATGTGTGTATCTACTTGCCAGGTAGAGTTGTTCTTGCTTTATTCTACTGCCGTGGAGTAGATAATCGGAGGTTCGGGAGACTTCTCAGTTCTGAAAAGAACTGTCCTGCTTTTTAACTGAAATTAGTTTGTTTTGTTAGTCCTTTCTCTGCTCCGTCTCATTGGTCTTGCCAGACTGCTTACTTAACTAAAATTTAGAGCTGGCGGCGATATTTAATGTGCATTTCATTACAAAAGTTTCTTCCTGGATGTGCTCATGAGTATATACGCCCTCTGTTATCAACCGATCAAGAATGAAAAGGCGACCATTGGTGTATTTATCAAAATGTTAGAATGGGTGCGTGGGTTTATTGATGACATGCCAAGGAGAGTAAATTCATTGCTAAAAAGGGGAATTTAGAACTGCAAGTATTTGCTAAAAAAATCCTAATCGCGGATGTCCCTTATCTACACCCTGATTATTGATTTAACTTTATCTGGATCAAAACATGGTGCAAAAGTCTGTTTCGTCGATTAAATAAATAGACCAAGGAGGATTTTATGCAACAATCAGGATGTTGCCCGCTCTTAGTACGTGCTGTTCCTGTGTATATTATTTGACTACAATAAATTATGTTGTAATATTACCATTATTTCTGAATATATTTTCTATTCTTTTCTGTCTGTATGAGCCCTTTTAGCTTGAATTGTCAAATTGTTTTGATTTATAATTTGTCTTTTTCCAATCTATGTATTGTGCATGTTTAGGTGTTTGCTAAAAAATAAATAATCAATCGATTTCATTTGTTGAAAATATACACTGGTGATATTAGGCCTGACCTCTCCGAAAGCTGGTCTGCTTATTTAAGTTTTTTTTACCATCCCTAACAAAACAAGAAACATAACAACGCAAAATATAACTGTGAATCGCAACCACCCTCTGTATACACTGAGCCATACAGAACATAATTCTGAAAGCCAAATTATTTTTGTTAATCTACTCGATGATGATTATTATTTTTGACTTTTCATCATCATGGCCGTATTAATAACGCGCCTTATCCCAAAGGATTCAAAGTGCCAAGAAATTAATGCAAGGCGAGTTGGTCGAAGTTTGAATTATGAGACCTAATATAGCACCTTGTAATGGTTTACAATCACTGTGGTGCTGGCAACTTAGCCATGAACTCCGGGCGAACCCCTTCTCTTTCCGATAGGTGCATTGTGTTCTTTAGCGTGCGTTACACAACACACGGGACCAGCGGTCTTACGTGCCACCCGAATGACCAAATAACGGTTCAGTGTCACGACTGGGGCTCGAACCCATGAATCTGACGATCAGCAACACCAGAGTTTGAATCGGTGCTCTTAACTTTGAATTCGGTACTCTTATGCTACTCTTACACTAGGGAAGAAATGCTAGCGAATGGACTTACGGATGGAATTATTATGAAGGTATGATAATTTTTCTACGGGAAGTTATTGTGGGAGGGACGAGTTGTAAGCCCGACCCCTCCAAACATCCTCCAAATCAGAACCGACGTCATTTAAAGATAGGAAGCAAATTCGATAAAAGAATCTCATGTTTGGGAATTTGCCAGTCAAGGAAAATTTTGGAAAATACCCCGGAAACACTTGTCCTAGGTTTGCCTTTATAGAGACAGCTTTTTTGTAAACGTGCAATTCAACCTTTTTATCTCTAAACCAAGGATGCTTATTTGTCTTGTGATTCGTTGCAATGTTTCTGATTATTTCCGTAACAAGGTCCTGGTATATATTTTAGCAGCATAATATTTTATAAAAGGGCATTAAAAATTCTCGGTTCCTTAAGGCTTTGGTATCTGACTGTTTTGGGAGTGCATAATTGTAAGAGGGAGGAACGATCCGATCTAGATTAAAACCTTGCTGGAATGCATTGTTTGCTTTTTCAGTTTTCTACATTGCGTTAAGTACACACTATACAATTAGAACCTTTTGGGCTCTAAGTGGCGTAGCTCTATGGTTTTTGTGCCTTAGCTGATGAAAGCGCCGTATAAAGCATTGCTTGATCGTGAGTATGTTGTACCAGACTGTAGTGACCGTTTGTTGCTGTCTAATTGCCGTCAACCTTCAAAGCTGTGATGCCCGCACATGTTCCAGAAGAGTAAGGTAAGATCTGGGTAATACCATAATGATTATAATTGTTTCAGAACTCTTGCATTATTTGTTAATTATAATAATAAAAACAATTAAAACTTGTAAGTATAGTTGAGGATAATAATTATGCGGGAGAAGGTCATTTTCATTAATGAGGCATATATTCATTATTGCGTGAAGTTGCGGGGTGTCTACAACGCCCAAGATTACTTTCAAAATAATATTTTATTTTGTTTAATAGTCAATCTGTCTTAACACTTTTCTTTGTAAAAAAAAACAACCTAAATAATGTACGTTCCATTTTCAACTTTTCCTGATAATTTCTGCAAAGCCTTTGAATAACTTTCAGTAAACACATTTTGTTTATAAAAGTAAATGAACATTACAATGACGAATGAATGAATGCGTATCTTGTTTGATCTTGAATTATAGATACAGAATATACGAAAGGGTATCAGTAAGAAGGAGCAGACAGCAAAGATACACAACAAGATGTGAATTATTTGGTTGGAAAAGATGCAGCAGATATCGGTATGTTGAAAAACCTTCGTTATGTTTGTATTAAAAAATTCATATATATAGATATATAATAATAATAATAATAATAACAATGCTTAAAGGCACTGGACACGGTGTGTAAATGCCAAATACCAGTATTCTCACTTGGTGTATCCCAACATGCATAACATAACAAACCTGTGAACATTTTGCGCAATTTATCATCGAGTTTGCGAGAGAATAATGAAAGAAAAAACACCCTTGCAAGGGTGCAATTGGAAGCACACAAAGTATTGCATCACCCTTGGAAAAACATAATGGACGTTTTGGCAATCGAATTAAGAATTCGGGGTCAACATCAACTATTTTTCTCGACCCACAGTTTTATCTGAAAGATCAATTTTAGCGTGCAATAAACATTTCATCCAGTCTCTGGTCCAAGGTCAAAATAAAAAGAGCATCTTGAGGGAAAATTCAAAGTCTTCATCCTCACGATAAAAAGGTGTCAAATCACTGTGTTTGGACGGTACCATTCAAACACTTTGTCATTATCTAAAACTGTTCGATAACGTCACACTTGGTACCACATCTTTGCACAGGATTTTTCAGATCAATCCTGAATTTTGAATCGAAACGGCATTAGTAGGTTTGATTGTTAGACTGGCGCACAGATCCCTCGTGGGAATTCTACAGATTCCTTGGTTTGATGTTCTGTTACGTCATGTTTATACGTCATGTTTTAAGTTTCGCTCTGAAAGAGTATCGCTGCTGGCATTTTACAGCATTTTAGCGTGAGCTTGGAGAATGCATTGGCCCTGTGAGCACTCGAGAGCGGTCCATTGAAAAAATAGTGCATTATTATAACAAAACTGAATTTGACCTTTGATCCCCTCGTTAATACATTTATTTAAAAATGTCATGTTTATTTCCTTTCTAAGGGCAACGTATTCAACTGGATATGAAACTGATTACAGTTATACTAGCTACACAAGTTACTACTGCTGCAACGGATGGCGAGGTGGCGGCTGTTCTCAACGTAAGTGTCAACCAGGGCTGGGGTGTCACTCACTTCATGTATGGACAATTAAAGGAACACGTTACCTTGGATCGGTCGAGTTGGTCTTTGAAAAGCGTTTGCAACCGTTTGTTATATATAAAATGCATATGATTAAAGATTATTTAAAAGTAGAATACAATGATCCACACAAATTTGCCTTGAAATTGCGTGGCTTTCCTTTTACTTTGCGAACAAACACGGTCGGCCAGTTATGGGAGTCAAAAATTTGACTCACATATATTGCCGACCGTGTTAGTCGACGAGGTAAAAGGAAAACCACGCAACATCGAGTGATACTTGTGTGGATCATTATATTCTACTTTTAAAATATCTTTCTAATCATATGCATTTTACAACAAACGGTTGCAAACGCTTTTCAAAGACCAACTCGACCGATCCAAGGCAACGTGTTCCTTTAACTTCCTTGATGTTTATTAGGTTGTTTGTTATCAACCAATCTAGAATTTAAGAGGCGACAATTGGTGTATTTTATCAGAATATTAGAATGGGTGCGTGGGTTTATTGATCACATGCCAAGAAAAAGCCTTCTTGTTGTATTGCTAAAAAGGGGAACCAAGATTTTAGAATACTTGCTAAAAAATCCTAACCGCGGATGTCTCTTATTTACAACCTGATCAGTAAATAGACTATCTTGATCAAAACACGGTTCGAAAGTCTGTTACATCGATTAACAGAAATAAACCAAGGGGGAATTTGATGCAATAGTCAGGATGTTGCCTGCTCTTATTACGTGCTTTTCCTGTGTATCGTTTGACTACAATAAATAATGTTGTGTTATTGTTAACTTTTTTAGTTTGTATGAGCACTCCTTATTTGGATTGTCAAAATTGTTGTGAGTAACTATGTCTTTTTTCCCCAAATCTATATACTTTGCATGTTGAGGTGTTAAAAATAAAAATCGATTGTATCCACGGATGTGAGTAGGCCTGTATGGGTCTGACCTCGCAGAAAGCTGATCGCCCAATTCCAGGGGATTTTACCTTCCCGGACAAACTGACTTAAAGGCAGTGGACACTATTGGTAATTACTCAAAATAATTATTAGCATTAAACCTCACTTGGTAAAGAGTAATTGGGATAGGTTGACAGTATAAAACATTGTGAGAAACGGCTCCCTCTGAAAAGGAGTAGTTTTCGAGAAAGAAGTAATTTTCCACGAATTTGATTTCGAGACCTCAGATTTAGAACTTGAGGTCTCGAAATCAACCATCTAAACACACACAACTTCGTGTGACTAGGGTGTTTTCTTCTTTCATTATTATCTCGCAACTTTGATGACCGATTGAGCTCAAATTTTCACAGGTTAGTTATTTTATGCATATGGTGAGATACATCAACTGTAAAGGCTAGTCTTTGACAATTACCAATAGTGTCCACTGCCTTTAAAAACATAACTGTGAATCGCAACCTGCCTAGCCCATGCAGCTTCTGACTGACCGAATCATGTGAAATTTCCAAACAGAATCGGTTAAAAGTTATGGGAAAAATTTCTGACAACCAATAAATCCACTTTTAATCTTTTTCAAAATAATTATTAGATGACTCATGAAGAGGCAATGATCTTTTTAGTGGGGAGGGTTGAGCTGGGGGTCCAATCCCTTCTGATCACGCCATCTATACTGTTCTTCAAAGAATATAATGTTTGAAGCTTTGCAATAATACGAATAAACTACAAACAAATAGTAAACTTGCGGGTACGTTCACGTATATAATTATTGAAAAGGTCATCAGAACTCAAAGAATTAGGTTAACATCATCATTTCCTCATTCTTTTGCAGCAATTTGAACCAGAAACACACAAGCAGTCACATTCAAGGACGAATAGGCCATGTCAACATGTGACACTGTGAACTTCCGCTGACAGAGGAAAAAATACCACATCGAACTTTTCTTCTATGTATGGATAACACTACATAAAAAAAAATATATATACAAAAGTAATGTTTTTTCATTGTTTTTCAAGATGTGTCTTTTCTTCATCATTAAAAGTGCAAAAAAAGTGCAAGAAAGCAAAAAATCATCATTTCCTCATTCTTTTGCAGCAATTTGAACCAGAAACACACAAGCAGTCACATTCAAGGACGAATAGGCCATGTCAACATGTGACACTGTGAACTTCCGCTGACAGAGGAAAAAAATACCAAATCGAACTTTTCTTCTATGTATGGATAACACTAAATAAAATAAAAAAATATATATATACAAGAGTAATGTTTTTTCATTGTTTTTCAAGATGTGTCTTTTCTTCATCATTAAAAGTGCAAAAAAAGTGCAAGAAAGCAAAAAATATATTATTTATACAAACTGTGCATGCAAGAAGTCGACATCATGCACAGACGTTTTTATGAACGTGGTAGGAAATTAATTGTCGAGCAATAGCGCGTCATAACATTCGCTGCTAGTAGTGTCCCGGGTGTTTGCCACATGTGAACAAAAATTTAGTATTACAACAACAAAGGGCCTACATAATGGGGGAACGTGTTCCCATAGACCCAAATTTTGATGTTTATAACTGCATGGATATAAACAGATACAAGGGTCGAGCTTAACCTTTGGCTACTAAAGGTTAATCTTATGATTTGCCAGAACCTGTTTAAATTTAGCACTATTTTAACCTCGCAAAATGTATAGTTTCCAGAGGCAATGTTGTTTTCTCTGTTCAAGATGTAATCCCATGATTATGTCACCAATGTTGACTGGTTTGGGGAATACCCCCCTTTGCGCCCTCAAGGTTGAAAAGTGAACAGGAATAGTATCCCGTCGTCTCGATACACACAGCAGGCTGTAATCATCTCACATTGAGCAGCACCCGCGTGTAAGCGCGCTAAATGTAAACTTGTAAACTTGTCATTGCTTGAGCAGAGAAGTGGGTGTCCAGCAGAGTAAAGCTTCTAAAAGAATGTCAAGAAAACAAAACGTGAGCTAGAGAGATGATGTGTGTTCTTCCCCTTTCGTCGACATCCTAGGCATAGCCTGATGGGGTCGGGGGGGGGGGGGCGGCTGAGGCTCATAAAATGGAGGTACAATTGCATCTCTTGATTTGTGTTTGTTCATGTTCATCATGCTGTATACATAGGTTAGTTGCGATAAACGTAACTAGTTCATCATGTATTGTTGATCTCATGATCATGTACGCCTGGCCGGGCAAATGCACTCAGTATGGTTTATTCATTTTATAAATCTGAGTGTCCGGGTAGTCAGGTAGTCGTGGTTACCTTCTAGAAACTATATAAGGCTGTATGGATAGTTTCTAGAACTTAGATTTAGAAGTATTTGTGGCTAATTGAAAGTGATATTAAAACTGTTAGTTAGTATTCTGTCTACTCTTTGGGTTGGAAATTATTACAAAGTTCTTTATTTGTAGTTTTAATTTACTAATCTGTCTCAAAACCTGAATTTGAGTTTTTCAAATTCAGGTTTTTTCCCTTTTTTTTTATATTAAGGACTTAGTAATGTTTGAAATGTGACAGTGCCTCGTATAGCCTTCCGGCTTTAATTTAGATTAGCATTAGACTCTAACTGGGGTGCTGTATTCCATTTTTAAAATTTTGACATTTTCGGGCCATAGTTGAGAAAATTCACACTCAAAATTCATTTGATTTTTACTCAAAACCTGTGATACCTACTCCTAGAACTATTTCAGTTTCGTCCGGCTATCATCCCGGTAAAAACCGAAATAGTTCTAGGAGTATGTGATTTTGAACAATTCCAAGTGTAGGTCTATTCGCAACTTCTGAAGCATTAGATCGGTAAGTTTAATGATGCAGATCGTTGCAGATGGTTTTTCAAGGAAGCGAAAGATTTTGATATCAGACGTGCTGGGGCCAAGGATAAGGAGTGGATTGGACCGATTTATGGGGCTAGGGCGCTAGGTATGACAGATAATGTAAAAATTCGAAAAAAGGAGTACAGCGCCCCAGTTACTGGGTCTAGATCAGCGTAGTAATTTTTTAGTAGAGTATTTTGATACTAACTACATTCATCATCATCATGTCACTACAAACTAAATAAATAACTAAGTTACTAAAACTATAACACTACAGGCCAGAGTAGGCCTACTCCTAGAACTTCTATGAGGTTCGTTCCGCTATCGTCTCCACCCACAGGGAGACGATAGCAGAACGAACCTCATAGTTCTAGGAGTAGGGCCAGAGCTACAGAGTAGTTTAGCTCTGCTGAGTGAGAATACCTGTGGCCCCATAAATAGCCATTCTGTTCCTCGTTGTCTTTGAACCGTTCTGGTTGGAGAATGCTGGGATCCTGGTTTGAATTGGGTGTATTGATAACTAGGCCCTAAATGTCTTTTATAAAGTCCACACCTGAATCAAACAACAGTAATCCTCCCTCGATTGACCCAAAGGTTGAACTCGTTGATTCGAGAGGGTCAGTGAAATTCTGGGAATGACCCCCCCCCCCAGGAAAAAAACAAACAGGGCATCAATTGGCATCATTTATGGCGCTAGGCGAACCACGGATGAACCAATTTTTGTAAGTCCTAGTATTGCAACAGGGGCACTGCAGTGCACTGTACTCTTTTAAACTCCTGTTCAAATTATATATAAAAAAGACGTACACAGCCCCAGGTACCGCCTGTCACTCCAGTGTTGCTGCCTTGAGTTGCTTTACTTTTTATGGGCCTACTTTATCAGAAAGTAAGACTATGGGTTGCTTTAAAGCTATAGGACATCAACAGCTTAGTCATTTGTGCTTCATCACCAATGCTTTCATTTTCAGTGGATTGATAAAAGACCATTTTGTTACTCTTGTTTTTCTTTCCTACTATGCAGCTATCTGCGATCCATCTTGTGTGTCCGGTCAAGGAAGATGTTCCGCCCCTAACTCCTGCAGCTGTTATCCAGGGTATGTAGGATCTCGCTGCCAGCAGTCTTGCCCAACCGGAAGCTACGGACAAAACTGCGCTTCAAGGTGTAGATGTCAGAACAGCGGAGTGTGTAACGCTGTAACGGGGTCATGTGCCTGTACTGCTGGTTGGAGTGGGGATACTTGCGATCAACCGTGCTCCGAGGGTCGCTACGGGGCAGGGTGTAGATTTCAATGCCAGTGCAGGGAGGACACCAGTAGTTGTAGTCGTCATACAGGGTCGTGTTCGTGTCATCCGGGTTGGACGGGGACTCTGTGCGACAACACTTGTCCTGCTGGACACTACGGTGCAGGTATGTAAAGGGAACTGTTCGGTCAAGCAATATTGTTTAGACTGAACAAGTTTTGTGCTCATTGAATCCTACTAGTGAGTAGCAAATGACGATTTTTGAGTAGCAGTTGATAAATTTTTTGTAGCAATGTGCTATGCTATACAAGGGAAATCATTCACTGATGTATTGTTTGGAACTCAATTTAAGTACATGTAATTGCCTTTAAAGCCATTGGACCCTTTCGGTAAACAGTATTGTTCAAGGCCCACACTTCGTTCGTATCACAACTTCTATATCAAATAACAAACCTGTGAAAATTTAGGCTCAATCCGTCATCGGAGTCGGGAGAAAATAACGGGAAAACCCACTCTTGTATCCGGGCGTTTCGCCGTGTCATGACATGTGTTTAAAATAAATCCATAATTCTCGTTGTCGAGAATTGATAGTGTTTTACTGTTTTCTCAAAAAATAAAGCATTTCATGGAATAATATTTCAAGAGAAGTCTTTCACCAACCTTCTGTAAACCCTGTAAGTTATTTGTAAATCTGTGATCTTTTATTTTTTTTCTGTACCAAAAGGGTCTTAAGTCTTAAAAATAATAATAAAGAGTAAGCATTTTGTTTGTCGGCGAGGGTGGTTTTATTTTTATAGCACGGTGTTTTTACAAAATAAAAATACCCACTGTCACAACCGGTTTTAAGTCCTCACAGGTGACTGGTGACCCAGGACGTGTTGCGCAGCACGCCATAAATTGTGAAAGCGAGCATCTTTGTGCACGCTTGTAGCGGATGTCGTTGTGTTGGGTCACGTTGCTGTGTGACCTCTTAACATTGAATATAGACCATTGGGTTTAAAGGCAGTGGACACTATTGGTAATTACTCGAAATAATTATTAGCATAAAACCTTTCTTGGTGCTGAGTAATGGGGAGAGGTTGATGGTATAAAACATTGTGAGAAACGGCTCCCTCTGATGTGCCATAGTTTTCGAGAAAGAAGTAATTTTCCGTGAATTTGATTTCGAGACCTCAGATTTAGAACTTGAGGTTTATGCATATGTTGAGATACACCAAGTGAGAAGACTGTTCTTTGACAATTACCAATAGTGTCCACTGCCTTTAACCATAGAGCAAGGACAACGAGCTGTCTGAAATGCAAGGTAGCTCTTTTTTTACGACTGCCCCGTGTTACTCGTAAAGTTAAAACGGTTATTGGGTCTAACTTTAGTTTGGTGTCTAAACATGGCCATAGGGTTGTAACCCTCTTAATTTAAAACTGTTTGTACTTGTTTGATTTAACCAGGTTGCAGTAGTAACTGTACATGCCAGAATGGTGCTTCGTGTCATCATGTGAATGGATCCTGTAGCTGCTTACCAGGATGGGAAGGTCCACTCTGTGCTGCTGCATGTACAGAGGGCTTCTACGGTGATCAGTGCTCTAATACATGCCAGTGTGAAAATGACGCAACTTGTGACAAGGCAAATGGTATGGAATCTATGATCATTGTTAAACTGTGTTTTCTTTTTTTGTGCGGTGATGATGCAAGATGGTGGTTCAGATTGGCAGTGGGGGCGTGTCTTCAGTGTAGGCTCGTGGGGGGACAGAGCTCTGCTGGCCCCCACGGCCAGTCCCCTATGAAGGGGGGTCGGATGTAACCATATCCCCTTACTGCTGATCTTAACTGGCTCAGAGTAAAAGATTATAGAGCGCCGTAGGCGCAAGATACGGGACTCAGGCTGAAATGTGAAATCCCACTGGCCGCCATTTCGGCAAGTAACTCTTTTTGATAAAACAAAAGATCAGTGCAGATCAGTGCAGACAATGACCATTCCTATCATTAGGAAACAAAACATTTACTTGCTGAAATGGCGCCCATGCGTATTTCACGTTTCAACAATAGATAAAGCTTCAGTTCGGCATCTTGCGCCTTCGGCGCTTTATATTGCTCCGAATCCCTCAAAGGATACAGTGCAAAGTCCTGACACTTAGTTTTAAGTCCCTTTACCACGAGGCTCCGCAATACCTCCTGGACCTCCATATCCACCAGATGTTACTCATCCAGATGCTACAATCTGCACTCATCATGCCCGACTGCCCTGAGTTTTCCAAAGTCTAATAAGAAGGCTGTCTTTCTCATTCACTGCTCCTACAAATGTACACTCTGGAACTCAATACCTCATTCATTAGCCAATGTGACTTACATTTCCCATCTTAAAAAGCATCTTAAAACTCACTTGATTGTTTAATATGTTCCTATGCGGTTTTCATCTTGGCCCAAGTTCATGGCTCTGCTTACCGCCGAATTTCGTGCTTACGATCAGGATTCGCCGCTTACGTGCAAGCGCCGAATTTCTGCGCTAGCCTTGTAAGTGTAGAATGCCTAGTAGCGTTGAGTATGCACGCGCAGAAGCCCAAATTTGCAACTTACCCGTGAAATACACAATTCCCTGCTTCCGTAAGCGCAGATTCTGTGCTAACGGTAAGCAGAGCCATGAAATTGGGCCCTGTTTTGTTGTAGCGCCTTGCAATCGCTGGAAAAGCCCCTTTACTAAATGCTGTTATTATTATTGTTAATCTTAAGTTTTCTTATGGACTTCGCTGATGAGAGTTTGAAGTAAATGAATGTTTGATTTGATTGACAGGACACTGCAGGTGTACAGCGGGTTGGCAGGGAGCATCATGTAGTCAACCTTGTTCTCAGGGGACCTATGGTATTGACTGTCGTCATCAATGTCAATGTCAGAATAACGCTTCTTGCAGTCATGTCAATGGTGAGCTATAGAACATGTGACTTTAAAGGGATACAGTGCCTAGGAACAGGCGAGTTGGTCTATGAAAAGCGTTTGAAACCGTTTGTTATCAAATGCATATGGTTAGAAAGATATTTTAAAAGTAGAATATAATGACCCACATAAATATGCCTGAAAATTGCATGGTTTTCCTTGTACTTTGTGAACTAACACGGTCGTCCATTTTATGAAGTCAAAATTTTGACTCTACAAAATGGTCCTCATTGGGATTTTAGGCTTAGAACCCTGACACTCCGGGCAGATGCTCTACCAACTAAGCTATGAGGCACAGCGGTTTTCCCTAGGAACAATATTTGTTTCTCTCTGTGTTGCATGGATGCGCAACTGGGCAAAGTATCAAACACACTGATTTGGTAAGGTGCCTAATTACCATAGAAGTGAAATAATCAAATATGGGATGAGAGAAGAATCAAATGATCCTCATTGGGATTAGAGCCCAAGACCCCTGACACTCCAGGCGAGATGCTCTACGCACTGAGCTATGAGACACAGCGGTGTACTCCCTCAGGTTTTTCCTAAGAACCACTTTTTCTCTCACTGTGTTGCATGGATGCAACTAACCAGTTTTTGTATGAATTCTCTTTGACTGTTGTTCTGTTATTCAGGGACTTGTTCCTGTACTCCTGGTTGGATTGGTGAGCATTGTGGCAATGCCTGTGAAGTAAACTTCTATGGAGACGATTGTCAGTCCGAGTGTGAGTGTTTGAACGGCGCAGCTTGCCACCATGTTACTGGAGAATGTCGCTGTACGGCAGGTAAATTTAACAACTTGGGCAACTTACGCTGCTCCATTTCTATAGAGTAGTCTTCTCAGCCTTTACATAGTCGTCAGGCTAGTTCTTAAAAATGTATTAAAAAGTCTCTGTTCAAAACTCATTTGTTTGAAGGCTTCTTTCTCCTGATTATTTTTCTAAAAATGTGGATGTTTTATTTCAGGATTTACTGGGAGGTATTGCGGTGATGCGTGCCAAGAAGGACAGTACGGTTTGGACTGTGCTAGTGAATGCTCATGCCTGAATGATGCACACTGTCATCACATTACAGGAAACTGTGAATGTACACCAGGATATGCAGGTGTTCGGTGTGCTCAACACTGCCCAAGTAAGCAGAAGTTTTGCAATATTGAGAAACTACATTGAAAAGTGTCTTTGAGCATTGCATTTAAAGACACTGCCGTCGATTTCACAAAACTCTTCCTAACTTAAGACTAATCTTAGGACTTTAGGACGAGTCCCAACCCTGCACTGTAGCATGCAGACCTTAAGATTAATCCTAAGTTAGGAAGAGTTACTCGTCCTAACTCGAGATAAGACGAGTCCTAACTCTTTGTGAAATTGACGGCTGGACACTATTGGTAATCGTCAAAGACTAGTCTTCAGAGTTGGTGTATCTCATGCATAAAATAACAAAGCTGTGAAAATTTGAGCTCAATTGGTAGTTGTAAGTTCTGAGATATTAATGAAAGAAAAAAACACCCTTGTCGCACCATGGTCACACCAAGTATGGTCACACGAAGTTGTTTGCTTTCAGATGCTTGATTTCGAGACCTCAAATTCTAAATCTGAGGTCTCGAAATCAAATTCGTGGAAATATACTTCTTTCTCACAAACTACACTACTTCAGAGGGAGCTGTTTCTCACAATGTTTTATACCATCAACCTTCCCCATTAAGTACTCGTAATCAAGTAAGGTTTTATGCTAATAATTGTTTTGAGTAATTACCAATAGTGTCCACTGCCTTTAAGAGGGATGTTTTAAATAATCTTAAAAAGCACTGGACACCTTTGCTAATTGTCAAAAAGCAGTATAGTCACTTGGTGTATCCCAGCATGCATAAAATAATAAATATGTGAAAGTTTGAACTCAATTGATCGTTGCGGTTGCAAGAAAATAACGAAAGAAAAAATGCACAATTTGTGTGTGCCTTCAGATGTCTGGAAAAAGGCTTCAGGCCTGAAGTCTTTTTCATATTCAAATATTTAAGTGAGAAATTACTTCTTTCTCAAAAATTACATTACTTCAGAGGGAGCTGTTTCTCACAATGCTTTCGATTACCAACAGCCTGTTGTTCATCACCATGTACTTTATATGCTTATATCTTTTTTGAGTAATTATAGAACATTACAAATTAAAAGAACTTGCGATATTACTAAAAATGTACGATTTCAATTGTCCTTATTCAATAGCTGGGTTTTACGGAGATAACTGTACAGAAAGTTGTGAATGCAATAACGGCAATTGTCACCACATCACCGGCCAGTGTACATGTCACTCTGGGTGGCAGGGACAGACATGTGACAGTGTTTGTGATTCTGGTTACTATGGCGACCAGTGTAACGGAGAGTGCCGTTGCATGAACGGGGCATCATGTCACCATGTCACTGGATCGTGTACTTGCACTGCTGGCTGGTCGTCGGAGCTCTGTGACCAGGAGTGTGATAGCAGTTTCTTTGGCCTAGCCTGTGCCTCCCACTGTAGATGTGAGAATGGTGCAACTTGCCATCATGTTACTGGTGCATGTAGCTGTTCACCAGGCTATACTGGGGAGTTTTGTCAAGAGATCTGTAATGGTAAGGCAATACTCTTATAAAGTTAAATACTTAAATATTTCATTGACTTAAATCATACTCATTTCATTGATATGTACCTGTTTATACGGATAACAGTAAAAGCAAACAGCTGCAAGATTTCACCTACTTCCACTTGGCCAAAAGAAGCCAAAGAGATCAAACCCCAGTAACACGTCATCAAAATTTCTGGGAAAATAAAAAACAAATTTATGTTTTGGATTATTTTCTCTAGATTGTTACTGTAAACAAAATTATGTTGGGTTGTTACTAGAGCGGGACTCAAACCAACGACCTCCGGATTAATGTGTGAGCGCTCTTCCAACTGAGCTATCTTGCCCTATCTCCCTATTTTGTCAATATCTTTGTCCGGGGTGCCAGTCAGAAGCCCAAGTCAGTTTAATATTTGATATTTAAAACAAATAACGGAATCATCCCTCCCAAAGCAAAAAATGCGCAAAAACCAAAAACAATGAGCAAAAATATACATTGATAGACATGTCTGGGCTTATACTTATAATTGGCTTTTGAAAGGTTTATGATCTCCAATTATTGTTTCTGGGGATGATCACCAAAACTATTAATTGAATAAAATTCAATAAATGTTTTCCCTGTTATTCAAGGTGTCTATGGTCAAGATTGCAGCTTTCCTTGTCTGTGTCAAAACGGAGCATCTTGCCATCATGTGACTGGGGATTGTACTTGCTCTTATGGCTGGATTGGTATCATATGTAACCGTCCATGTACAGATGGTTTCTATGGTAACCAGTGCCTAGACGAATGCTTATGTGAGAACGATGCTGCTTGTGATCATGTGACTGGGAGATGTAATTGTACCAGTGGGTGGCAAGGTAAGTGTTGATATTAAAGATCTATAGACGATGTGACCTGTGACAGCACATGTTTACAAAAGAGCCACCAAGCCAGGGGTGGATTTCACAAAGAGTAAAGACTAGCCCTAACTTAGGACTAGTCCTAACTTAGGACTAGTCCTAAGTAGAAGGATAAATTAAAAACTTAAGGCTAGTCCTAAGTTAGGACGAGTAACTCACCCTAACTCGAGATAAGACTAGTCTTAACTCTTTGCGAAATCCACCCCTGGACTTCCTGCAGGCACGATTTGTACACAGCGACAGATTTGGGAAGCGACAGTTCTTTTTCTCAGATTGTTTATTGCAGTTGTAGATTATTCTTTCTACACACGTGGACATAACCGCTTCAGATTTTAGAGGCAATAACTCAAAAACACCTTTTGAAATGAAGTTTTTCCCAGGTTAGTTTAATATATAGTAATAATATCCTCGCCACTTCATTCCTATTGGTTCATAGCCACCAATATTGTTTCTGAAATAGAAACTTTGATTGGCTGTTATTTTCCCGCTTCTTTCTGGATCCTTTCCTTAATCCCTTTCCTCCTCTCTTTTTCTATAAATGGTTATGTATTTGTTTGTACTTGTTTTATGCCTCTGAAGAAGGTCCGGATTGGATCGAAAGCTAAGGCCATCTACCCTATTCATTATGTAATAATATATCAACTTTACAGGATTTAAACAAACAGTGGGTTTCAATTACCAATAGGAGACTTTCCAACGCTAGGCGGCAGCAGACATACCGGGTAAATTTCCATTGTTTACGTAGTTCTGAACATGCGCATAATTCTGAGAACAATGGATTTACCAGGTAAGTCTGCTGCCCTCTATCGTCCCAGAAAGTCTCCCATTATATGCCATTCCTTTATTTTATAGTTTGTGGTTTTCTGTTAACCAAACTTTTTTTCACGTGTATGATACAGGAACATACTGTGACTCTACATGCAATGAAGGACATTATGGACTAGACTGCGCTCAACAATGCTACTGTCTGAACGGTGCAAGCTGCCACCATGTGACTGGAGAGTGTCAATGTGCACCGGGATACACCGGTGACTTGTGTGAAAACTCCTGTACTGCTGGAGGTAAAGACTAATCATGGAAACTGATTCCATGATTTCACTGATTGTACTCAAATCACCTGAACTAGTAGTAGCTTATAGACACCTGGACACCTTTGGTAATTGTCCAAGACCAGTATTCTCACTTGGTGTATCCCAACATATGTATAAAATAACAACTGTGCATTTGGCCTGAGCTTGGGCGATATCGATTTATTTTATTCACGATATCGCCGACAATATATCTCACTATTCGATATAATCGCGATTAATTAAATTTGACATCATCAGTCTTCTAACTCCCATTGAAAGTTGTAGAAGAGACAGTCATAAGAGAGGCGTTCTAATTACCTATTCTTCTGGTTTTACTCCAAACCTATGGGGTGCAAGATGTCTCAGCCAGGAAATACATCGCAATTTTGCGATATTTAATCGATATCGCGATATATCGCGATATATCGCGATATATCGCGATACATCAATATTTCGATTAAAACCAAATCGATCCGATATCGAAATCGTTTCCAAATTAGTATCACAATATTTGATAATATCGTGATATTGCCCAAGCTTAATTTGGCCTCAATTGGTCATCAAAGTTGCAAGAGAATAATTTAAAAGACAATAAAACACTCTTGCTGCTCAAAATTGTATGCTTTCAGATGCCTAGAAAAAAAAAGCTTCTTAGGCCTTAAGTCTTTTATCAGATTCAAATTATTTGAGTGAAAAATTACCTCTATCTCAAAAAGTACATTACTTCAGAGGGAGCTGTTTCTCACAATGTTCTATACTATCAACAGCTCTCCATTGCTTGTTACCAAGTAAGTTTTTCTGCTAACAATTATTTAGAGTAAATTACCAATAGTGTCCAGTGCCTTTAACACTTATTTTGGATAATTTATAATATTTTTTTTATTTAACTGTTTTTTTTTAGAATATGCCTTTAACACTTATTTTGGATAATTTATAATATTTTTTTTATTTAACTGTTTTTTTTAGAATATGGTCCAGATTGTCTTCTGGAATGTCAATGTCAAAATGGAGCCTTATGCGATCATCGTAACGGTAGCTGCCTGTGTACGCCTGGTTGGATTGGCTTATACTGTGACGAAACCTGCCGAGCTGGTACCTATGGAGAACAGTGTCGTCATCAATGTATCTGTCAGAATGATGCAGTCTGTGATCATGTGTCTGGCTCCTGCCTCTGTCAGCCTGGATGGATAGGAGATGCATGTGAGACTCTTTGTAGGCAAGGTTTGTAAATTGTTATTGGTTTACCCACTTTTTTAAATACTTCTGTTTAGAAATAATACAAATCGGTATTAACTTAATATGAAAATAAAATTTAGAAGTGGACTTCAGATTTTTTAGTAAGATGTAATTGTTATTAAATCGTTTGATATGCATACAAACACAGGCCTCTGCACTTTGTAGTAGTTCTAATATATAGGGCATTTGACACAATCGTCTCAATGCGCTTTAAAAAAGTGCCCTATTGGCAACAATAACATTCCTTTAAAATTTCTCAGCTACCTGGGGAGTACAGACCTACCAAGTCTCACGCATTAGGCGTGAGACTCACGCATTTGGGCTTTGTCTCACGCTCACACGCACAGCAACTATTTTCTCACGCATTGGGGCCAGACCAGGTTGGTGAGCTTTGAAAAACTCATAGCTGGCCTCTGGACTTGGCATCTCTGGGAGTACAAGTATACAGCCCCGAGCTGCCGTGGCGCTCCAGTACCTTTTTCAAACACAATATCAACCTCTGCCCTTTCAGGTACCCATTTATGATTGTTTGTTTGTTTGTTTGTTTGTTTGTTTGTTTGTTTCATGTTTTTTTCTGTTTGAAATGAGTTATTTTTGTGATATTTATTTCTAGGTCACTTTGGTCAAGATTGTAGTTTCCTGTGCACGTGTCAAAATGGTGCTGTATGCGACGCTGTGTCTGGGACCTGTACTTGTGCCCCAGGTTATCAAGGTGTGAATTGTGACGCAGCATGTCATCAGGGGAACTTCGGCCAAGACTGTCTTGAAATCTGCGATTGTTTGAATGCGGCATCGTGCGACCATGTCAATGGTTCCTGTGCATGTTTACCAGGCTGGGAGGGTACTGTCTGCGGCAGTGCGTGCCAGGGCGGTATGTACGGAGACGGATGCGCTCAGAGTTGTTTGTGTCTGAATGACGCACTTTGTCATCACATAGACGGGACTTGTAACTGTACGGCAGGATGGATGGGGGCGCTGTGCGGAGACAGTTGCGAAGATGGTCACTATGGATACAGATGTAGAGAGCAGTGTATGTGTCAACATGGTGGAGTGTGCAATCACATCAATGGTAATTTAACATAATGTATGTTCCTGCGAGTTTGAATGCGATACACATGTTGACGTCACAAATTCGCAACAAATAATTCGCAGCAGTTAAGTTGTACTCAACTCTCTTGCGAATATCGCAGCGAAAACAGAGTTTTGACATCAAATTCATTGGGAGGGAAGTTTGAACCGGGCTTAATCATTAAGCCCTCAGCTTGTATAACGTGATATTATTACAACATGGGTAGTTGTTGAATTGAAATCATTGTTTGATCCATGTCACTTTATCGGCATCACGTCTTGATGTACTCAACACATCAACTCTTACAGCAGCCATGTCGTACATAATAACCAACCTTGGGAAAAATGACCTCAAATTAACTCAAAATAACTTTGTCATTAATTAATTTCTTTCACATTCAATTTTGGTTGCCAGGGTGGTGCTCATGTCAACCGGGTTGGCAAGGAGAAATCTGTGAGAGACCATGTGACCCTGGTTACTATGGTGATAACTGTCAATCTGAGTCGGAGTGTCAGAACGGAGCGAGGACCCATCATGTTACAGGAGAGTGTTTTTGTACACCAGGCTGGGCTGGGCTGCTTTGTGAAAATCCTTGCCCAATAGGTAAAGTTTTTAAACTTGATTTTATTTTTATGTTAATGAAAAATACACAATGGAAGTTGTGAGTATTTTGAGTTGAATTAAAAATAAATTGTAAAAAAGGTAATGTCTTGTGAAGAATTTTTGTCTGTAAAGGTTTAAAATCTTCAAATTGAGCTCATAATAAACAATCTTCACAGCTAAGAAAACATGTAATAACATGTTATTATAATATGTTTCTGGTAATGAAACGAAGGATGCCGCATAAGTGAACTAAATCAATGTAAGGCCAAATTTAAAAAAATACCAGTTGGTCGTCCGGATTTTTCAGCAAAGAGGAGGATGAGGGCCTTACTATTTGCTATTTCCTATTTTTTTTTCAAGATGGCCGCTTAGTATTTCAAATCAAACAGCCCACCAATTCTTCAGTTTGAACCCATTGCAAACTTATTTTACACCTATTTGTTGCAGGAGCACCTTCGTTAACACTATTAATGTATTAGTATTAACAGGGTCAGATTTGTAAAAAGATTTGCTGGTAGGCATTCACTATTATTGTTTTATGAAACAGACGGTAACACATGTTCGAGAGCATCACGTTAGATTCAGGAAAAGCTCCTTGGCCAGTCCTTTTGAAAAGATGGAGTAAAAAAAATTGTTTGTTTTCCCACAAAAACAAAAAAAATAACAAATAGTAAAAAGAAGGATGCCGCCCCACGGGGGCGATCAACTAGTATTTTTTTTTATTTGGCCTAACTCATCACAAGCTCGGAAATCTGTAAAAAAGAGTGCTTGCTACTGAATGTCACCCAGAAACAATGGGGTTACCCCTGCTCTTCCTCGATGAGTGTTCTTGGGTTCTTTTACATGCACTACCAATTATACAAGACCTACAGCTTAATGTAAAGTATCTCGCTCAAGGACACAAGTGCTGCGACCGGGACTCAACCCCACACTCTGCTGATCAGAAACGCCAGAACTTGAGTTCGGTATTCTTTTCTGCTCGGCCATGACACACCACAATTAAATGGTGTTTGAAGCTTTGCATGGTGTGGAGAATAAGAGCAACTATAAATAGAAATATGAATAGTAAACTTGCGGGTACAACCATGGGTAAAAACTCTTTTGAAGGAGTGGTGGCTCTGAAAAGAGTCGGTTTTAAGAGCCACCACTCCCTCAACAGAGTTTTTACCCATGGTTGTACCCGCAAGTTTACTATTATAGAGAAGTTTTCAAAGCGCAGCACCAAAGCTTTGGAACTCCCTCCCGGACACTGTAAAACTGTCCAAATCACTCAACACATTCAAGAACAGTTTAAAAACTTATTTTCATAGAGAAGCTTTTTGTTAAGTTTATTTTTCTTATTTTGTTGTTTGCTACTTTCATTGCTTGTTGTTCCTTTGTAGAGTAGCGCCATGAGCGCCGCTTGCGGCGGACACCGGCGCTTTATTAAGTGTCCATTATTATTATTATTATTATTAATATTTATATGTATAGTTGCTCTTACACCCCAATTACTCTGAGCTATGAGGGTGGTATTCTTATCTTGTACGTTATATTTTACTGTAGGTTCCTATGGAAGTCAGTGCAACCAGACATGCCTTTGTAAAAACGGAGCAACATGTGACCATGTGAACGGGACTTGTTACTGCAGCTCTGGTTACATTGGAATCTTCTGCAACGAGCCATGCGATGAAGGTATCTTTCACATCGATCAATTTCCATGGCAACGAAGGCAAAATAATGGAATAAACAAAAAATGTTATTGCTGTAATGAAATTCATGATGGCAGGATGAGAATTTCACTTGAAATTATTTTGTTTTTAAAATTGTGCTTACTTTATAAATGTTGGTAAGTCTCCCCATTTCAGATGCCTGAAAAAGGCTTCAGGCCAAATGAGAAATTACCTCTTTCTCAAAAACTATCTTACTTCAGAGGGAGTCGTTTCTCACCAAAAATTTCAATATCCAAAGCTTTCTGTTGCTCGTTACCAAGTAAGTTTTTATGCTTTACCATACGTGTACAGTGCCTTTTAAGAGATATTCAGTAATTTTGTTTTGATGTCTTTCTGTATTTAGGTACCCATGGTCTAGACTGTCAAGCCAATTGCACCTGTCTCAATAATGCAACCTGCGATCATGTGACTGGTAACTGTGCATGTACCGATGGTTGGATCGGCCCTTCATGCGCCTTGCCGTGTGGCGATGGGTTCTTCGGTTCTCAATGCCAACAGGAATGTCGATGTGAGAACGAGGGACGATGCGATCATGTGACTGGGGAGTGCTCGTGTTTGCCGGGGTACATCGGAGAATACTGTGAAGAACAGTGTCAACGACCAGGTGATTGTCTCATATAGTATTGCTGGGGTTGATTTTACAAAGATAGTCCTAACTTAGGACTTGTCCTAGGACTCATTAGGAGTTTAGTTAAAACTTAAAGCTAGTCCTACGTCAGGACAAGTAACTCGTCCTAACTCGAGATTAAGACCCAGGGGTCGATTTCACAAAGAGTTAGTACTCATCTTATCTCAAGTTAAGATGAGGATTAATCATAAGGATTAGGATTAACTAAGGAACTTAGGATTAATCGTAAGGTCCGCATGCTACAGTGCAGGGTTGGGACTCGTCCTAAGATTAGTCTTAAGTTATGAAGAGTTGTGAAATCAAAGGCAGGTGTGTCATCTGAAATCTTATTGATTAGTGATTGTGGTCATGAAGAACATCCAACCCCCTTCCCCCGCCCCCATCCACCCCCAAAAAAACTAAAATGGGTGTTCTCAATTTGAGAAGTCTTTTTGAAGCACACTGCTTTTCAATAAGTGGTGAAGTATATTGATTTTTGAAGATTCAAATCAGTTTCAACTCCCAAGTTTTCACGGTCCAATTAAAGCCATTGGACCCTTTCGGTACAGAAAAAACAAAAAAAGTTCACAGATTTACAAATAATTTACAGGGTTTACAGAAGGTAAGGGTGATAGACTTCTCTTGAAATATTAGTCCAAGAAATGCTTTATTTTTTGAGAAAACGGTAAAACAATATAAATTCTCGTTAGCGAGAATTACGGATTTATTTTAAACACATGTCGTGACACGGCGAAACGCGCGGAAACAAGGGTGGGTTTTCCCGTTATTTTCTCCCGACTCCAATGACCAATTGAGCCTAAATTTTCACAGGTTTGTTATTTTATATATAAGTTGTGATACAGGAAGTGTGGGACTTGGACAATACTGTTTACCAAAAGTGTATAATGACTTTAAGACAGTCAATTACCATTTTAAGTTCAGTTGCCAAGGACTTAACAGTGAGCTTCCATATTAAATAAATCATTTTTTTTTGTATAATTACCATGATGATCATTCCTGTGATTCCAATATTAAAGGCAGTGGACACTATTGGTACAATTACCCACAATAATTGTTAGCATAAAACTTACCTGATAACAAGCAATGGAGAGCTGTTGATAGTATTAAACATTGTGAGAAGCGGCTCCCTCTGAAGTAACGTAGTTTTCGAGAAAGAAGTAATTTTCCGCAAAGTTGATTTTGAGACCTCAGAATTAGATTTTGAGGTCCCGAACTCAAGCGTCTGAAAGCACACAACCTCGTGTGACAAGGGTGTTTTTTTTTCCATTATTATCTTGCAACTTCGATGACCAAATGAGTTCAAATGTTCATAATGTTGAGATACACCAAGTGAGAAGACTGGTCTTTGACAATTACCGAAGGTGTCTAGTATCTTTAACTCCCTCTGAAGTAACGTAGTTTTCGAGAAAGAAGTAATTTTCCGCAAAGTTGATTTCGAGACCTCAGAATTAGATTTTGAGGTCCCGAACTCAAGCGTCTGAAAGCACACAACCTCGTGTGACAAGGGTGTTTTTTCTTCCATTATTATCTTGCAACTTCGATGACCAAATGAGTTCAAATGTTCATAATGTTGAGATACACCAAGTGAGAAGACTGGTCTTTGACAATTACCGAAGGTGTCTAGTATCTTTAACTGAATGTATCTTTTACTCTTTGTAGGACTTGGTTACGGCCTGGGTTGTCTGGAGCTATGTGAATGTCTGAACGATGCTTACTGTAACCCTATCAATGGATCATGCTCATGTACCCCTGGATGGTTGGGAACCCACTGTGATACGCCTTGCCTAGAGGGCTACTTTGGCAACGGCTGTACCCACATCTGTACTTGTCAGAATGGAGCTACGTGTGATCATGTGACAGGAGATTGTCTTTGTGCACCAGGTATGGGTCTTTTACTTCTTTACATTTCAAATCACACCTGTGGCCGATTTGACAAAGTAATAAAATTCATCGCAAGACAAATTTTCACTATCACCATAGTGATTTGTATTGTGACATCACACTTGATTTCCAGTTAAGATCAATCTTAGCTCTTTGGAAAATCAGCCCCTGGGCCCAATTTCATAAAGCATGTAAGCCCAAAGCTTTCTAAGCACAGAAAACTCTCGCTAAGCAAAAATGGGTTACCAGTTTACCTTTGCTGTGACTGGTACAAATTATTGCTTAGCTACGGAATTTGCTAGCAGAATTTTCTTCTTTCTTTCGGTCTTGGTGTGTTGTGGGGAAGTGGTCAAGTAATTTTTGTCTCACGAAGAGGAAAAGTTATTTTTGCAAAATTGTTTAATTGATGTCTCAGAAACTAAAACACCTCACAACAAGTAGTTTTTTAAGGGAAGCTTTCTACCATCAGTAAGTTAATTGTAAATCTGTGGGCGTTTGTGTTCTGTGTCGTACAGAAAGTACTCAAAACAAACTGTTTCTTGATTCTTGCTCTCGTTCTTAAGGTTGGAGGGGTCGCAACTGCTCTGAACCCTGTGGCACAGGAACGTATGGTGTGCTCTGTAGACAGACCTGCACATGCCAAAACGGCGCAAGCTGTAACCATATAGATGGTGACTGTACCTGCACAGCGGGATGGCATGGTGTTCACTGTGAGATGATGTGTGAGGCTGGCACCTATGGGTTACTCTGTGATCAACGCTGTCTGTGTCAGAACGAAGCACGTTGTGATCATGTGACAGGGGTTTGTTCTTGTACCCCTGGGTGGGAGGGTGATCATTGTGAGGCGTCATGTCAATCTGGTAAGCCTAATAATAGTTATATCAATAATAATATTTTTAAAGACTTGTACTGCGTATCATTTTTGTATTTGCTTGTTGTAATTTTAATGTTTGTTGTGCTTTTTAGAACTTTTGTGCGCAATGCAATGTCTTGTTTTTGGAGATCATGACGATTACTTAATGACGATGACTAGAGCAAGCTAGTCGACACATTGAGACGAATTCAGATCTGACTACGCGGCAGTACAGTCAATTACAATCCTATAAGCTAAAGTAGTAGTCCAGTCTATTGTCTATACCATCCGCCCTGGTAATAGTTAAAAAGCAGGACAGTTCTTTTCAGAACTGAGAAGTCTCCCGAACCTCCGATTATCTACTCCGCAGCAGTAGAATAAAGCAAAACAGTTCTCTAAGAACAAACTCTACCTGGCAAGTAGATACATTCAGATCATTATCGTTTTCGTATGTCTTATTTTATAACCACCATGCTGGGTGTTAAACGCACAGTAAAAGCAAAACCAAAATAAAAGAAAAAGACACAACAAAATAAGTCCTTGAAAACTTGCGACTTTGGAAAAATTTGGAGAAGAGCTTTGAATGTTGTGGTTCAAATCAAGATTTTAGAGTAAGTGTGAGAGAGTGTCAGTTGTGTGGCGCATCCTATGGGTTTTTTTCCACTTCATGGGGGTGTCATTTATTTGCTCATATGGATTTTCCTGCCTTGCTTTATAACCCTCCTATCTAGCCTGACCATTCAATATTAGCGACTGTGGATTAGAGATATGTTTTGGGGGTCAAAGGTTATAACCAAAAACTGTTTGTGTGTCTGTTTAGAAGGTCCATCCGGTAATCATGAAACAGTCATTGGTTATGTCCACCAAAACGCACCCTTAAATGATAGTGAACTGCAGGCAACAAAATATACAGTTTCGCTCTTTACAGACTTTTTTAACCAGAAAAAAACCAATCGGAGTAAAATGGTTCTTGTGATTTTTTGGTCAACTTGTTTCTGGGAACAGTTGTAAAAATGGAAGAGTTCAAAATTCAATAGCAACAGTATATCTAACTTTTTTGGGAAGAATTTGATATTATTATTTGAATATTTCAACTGAAATGTCTCTTTGAATAACAGGTTGGTATGGTGAGTCATGTCATCAAGTCTGTCGCTGCGAGAATGATGCAGAGTGTAACCACATCAATGGATCCTGTGCATGCACTGCTGGATGGATGGGAGTATGGTGCCAGACTCCATGCCAAGGTAACTTTTATATTCCCGAACCACCAGAAAATCAGGAGACAGAGTTATTTTCAAATGCAGGCCCTAGGATTAAGAATTCCACCCCACACTCCATCAAAAGTTCTAGCTCTTTGATCAAGTTCAAAAGGTCGCTAAAACCTACTTGTTTAATCTGTAACATTTGTCCGGCTTGGTCTGTATGTGCTATTTGATGTGCTATTTTCCAAATTTGTATGATGTTTTTGTCTTTATACCCTTTTGTGCCTTTGTTATTTTTATTGTCTGGATCGCCTTTAGATAGTGATTATTTTCGCTTTATGGTTATCCGCAGGCTTGTTCTCTGTGTAGTCATATTTTTATTGCCTTTTCTTTGTATGTACTGTTTGCCTGGAAACAAATAAATAAAATAAATGTATGTACACGTCATAGAGAGGCCGGCTTTAGATTGACTCTCTACATGTCTGCTCAACCTGATTTCTGCAGGTTGGGCCTGTCAGTGGTTTCCCACTTGATTTCTGGTCAAGAGTTTATTATAGCAAACTATAATTCCTTATCAGAACTGAGAAGTCGTCGGAATTCCGAAAAAAATCTACTTGGTACAGTAGCAGAATAAAAATCTACCTAGCAAGTGGATACACACCCGTCATGTGGTTACAGCAAACCAAATATAAATTCCTATGTTGTGCAACTCTGGTTTTTTGTAAACATTGAATTAGTTGAATTAGTTTTACTTTTACTTTATTTCTTGTCTTTTTCAGAGGGTTATTTTGGGATGCGCTGTCTTGATGTGTGTCCCTGTCAGAACGACGCATCCTGTAACCCAGTGACTGGTCATTGTTCCTGTACCCCGGGCTGGCAAGGTGACTCCTGCCAATACAGGTGTCCGGTTGGCTCCTACGGGCAGAATTGTCACTCTGCGTGTCAGTGTCAACATGACGGGGTGTGTCACCATGTCACCGGTGAATGTGACTGTCAACCCGGTTGGATTGGTCAGATATGTAATGTGACATGTCCTGAGGGATATTACGGCTGGCAGTGTTCGTCACTCTGTGAATGCCATAATGATGCCGTCTGTGTCGCAACCACCGGTCAGTGTTTGTGTCCGCCCGGGTTTTATTCTTCCCTGTGTGAGTTGCCGTGTCCAGTGGGGTTATACGGTCACCTGTGTCTTGACACGTGTGCGTGTCAGAACGGGGCTTACTGTGACAACGTGAACGGTCAATGCACATGTACGGCAGGTTGGCAAGGAGTAAATTGCAGCCAGTCTTGTCAGGATGGTTCGTATGGACTCAATTGTACGTCTACCTGTGAATGTATGAACGGAGCTCGGTGTGATCACGTCAATGGAGACTGCCAATGTCTACCAGGTTGGATAGGTACGAGGTGTGATGAGGTGTGTCCGAGAGGGTCCTATGGGCAGTACTGTGGCTCTTTGTGCTTGTGTATGAACGGGGCGGAGTGTGATCCGGTTGATGGTAACTGTACATGCCAACCAGGGTACAAGGGGGACTTGTGCATGAATCTGTGTCATGGTAAGTGAAAATCGAATATTTCAAAATTTTGTAAAATGTGAAACAGTATCATTAAACTAAAGCAACATTAAATCATCAAGTTAAAGTTAAGGTGTATTGTTTCCAAAGTAACATTGTAAAACAGGCAATAATATGTTCAAAAGCTACAGTACCTACCCTTTAAGTAGAAGCTAATACATGTACATCAAATACTATTCATTATAACAAAAAATATTATTAATTTTGGTTTAACCCTTACACCGATGTGTGTAAGGATTAAACCAAAATTTATATTCTTTACCCCGATGCAAATTTAACATCTTTCAAATAATGATTTTGTTCACAGAAGGAACATATGGTCAGGATTGCCTCAACAGTTGCTGGTGTGAGAATGCTGTCCATTGTTCACCACATACCGGGGAATGCCTCTGTAGCAACGGCTGGATTGGTGAGCACTGCGACACGGCATGTGACGAGAATTGGTACGGTGAAAACTGCACACTACAGTGTCGCTGTCAGAATGATGCGTTGTGTGATCATGTGACAGGGTCATGTGACTGTACACCTGGCTGGAAGGGACCATCATGTGATCGACACTGCTGGGAAGGTATGAAGTTGTAGATTGATTGCACATGACGTCGCTGACCACCATCTTTGATGAAACGTGCGCGTGTGAAAGGCTATCATTGGCTGAGAGTTATGCGCAGCGCGTGTGCATTTTTTGCGTTGTTTAAATTCAAATACGGCGGTCGATGACGCTATGTGCAATCCATCTATTCTTATTCTTGATTATTGGTTAGAAAAGCACAGACAAAATTACAGAAGCTGGATTTGAACCTGTGTCCTTTGGAGTAATGTACAAGTGCTCTTCCAACTGAGGAATTGCAATCCGGGCTATATCTCTTTAGGCCACACCTTAGCAGCCGTTCAATGTTGGCTCTCATTATGCGGTCTGCGCTCCAGCTACGGTTAATGTAGTTTTTGAGAAAAAGGTAATTTCTAACTCGAATGATAAAAGACTTCAGGCCTGAATTTTTTTAGGCATCTGAAATCACACAAATGTGTGCAACAAAGGTTTTTCTTCTTTGACATTATTCTCTTGCAACTTCGATGTTGAGTACAACATTTTCAAAGATTTGTTAACTTATGCATATGTTGGGATACATCAAGTGGGAACACTGGTCTTTGACAATTACCAAAGGTGTCCGTACCTTTAAACTGTGGATCTTTGATCAATTCAAATGTAATTTTCACCCTATTAGGAATGTTCGGACACCACTGTGATGAGATTTGCCTCTGCGAGAACGGCGCACACTGCAACCATATTAGCGGCTCATGCATCTGTCGGCCTGGATGGATCGGCCAATATTGCAACATTACTTGCCCTAGTGGAACGTACGGTGACGCCTGCAGCCAGAACTGCAGCTGCATGAATGAGGGCGTTTGCGACGCCAGGACTGGGTCTTGCTGGTGTAAACCTGGATGGACTGATGATGATTGTTCTTTGCTTTGTAGTGAAAACACGTACGGACACGGGTGTAACTACATATGTCAATGTGAGAATGAGAGTCCATGCCACCATGTGACAGGTACTGATATTAATACTTTGATCATTATAACTATTTTGTATGCTTAAATCACGGATAGTTTTCAAACTCCTAACACTCACATACAAATGCAAAAACGGATTAGCAGGAATTAATTCAACACTATCACCCTGCGCGAAAAACTTTGTTCCAGTTCGAAAGGTCTTCTCACAGCAGTTCCAGTTCACACAAAGTTCTACAGTCAACGTTCATTCACATAATATGCTTCACTATGACTATGGAACTCTCTCCCCAACAATCTCGAAGACTGTTCCACGCTACAGTCAACGTTCATTCACATATGCTTCACCTAGACTATGGAACTCTCTCCCCAACAATCTCGAAGACTGTTCCACGCTACAACAACTTCAATCTAAACTTAAAACCCATTTTGTGTAATATGCGCTACATAAGAACTGCTTGTTATTATTATTATTATTATTATTATTATTATTATTAAAAAATCTGAAAACAAAGCATTTGTAGGCTTGATCTGCCATCAAAGTTGATATCTATGGTTTCAATGACACACCGTAAGGCTGAGTCACACTGCAGCGATAACGAAAACGATAAACATCACGACGCAAAGAGAACGCATTCTATAGGTTGAATTGCTCCACGCAGATTACGCACACGCTCAGTCAACCAATAGAATGTGTTCTCTTTGCATCGTGATCGGTATCGTTTTCATTATCGCTGCAGTGTGACTCGGCCTTTATTGGACAATCCAGTCTAGAACACACTGCCTGGCAACAAGATTCAACTGTAAGATCATTGGACATCTCCATGTGTTTCCTCTCTATTTGAAAACAAAACAGCCACACAAATTAAACTATATTTGTGACAGGCTCTACAAAAATGAGTCGCTTGTCGCACAACCCACTTTCCAGCACAGGGCTGTGGAGTGATGGGAGGGTGAAAAAAAAATTCAACATTTATTTTATGTGGTTTTATGCTTCTTTAGGGTCTATATTTTTACATTTTCTGAAAAAAAACATTCGCTTTTGATCGATAAAGGAAATAAAACAAATAAAACTTTTTGTTCACCCCCTAGACAACAATAATTAATGTTTTTATTAAAGGGCTGTTTCCCAAGTATGGGTTATTTTCAGATTAAGACGATCAATTTTTCAAAAGGGTATAACTTTTGAACCAAACATGACACAAGTGTGTAAGATGTGTCAAAATGAAGCTTGCTGTATTCTCTTTTCAGCCACGTATAAAACCCAATAAGGCAATTGTCCCCCTTGTGACTCATTTTTGCAGAGCCCATCACATTTATTGTAAATGTAAACAAGCTGTAAGGGCAGTGAAAATGTACCAAATATCTGATAATATTTGTCTTGCTTTGAATTTGTTGTATAGGTCATTGCAACTGTACAGATGGGTGGACTGGACAGCATTGCAACCGACCATGCCAAGAGGGTTTCTACGGTCACCGATGCAGCTACGCCTGTGATTGCGTCCATGGTGTATGCGATCATATCGCAGGTCATTGTGCCTGTTTGCCGGGTTGGCAAGGTGCCAACTGCTCCGCTCCGTGTAATGAAAGCTACTACGGCAACGAATGTCTGCAGGAGTGTCAATGTAACAACGAGGGATCATGCAACCCTGTGAACGGTAACTGTGACTGTCTGGATGGATGGAAAGGTGTATACTGCGAGAGCAACTGCAATTGGGGATACTACGGCCGAGGGTGCGCCCTCAAGTGTGCGTGCCCAGGTGATGTCTGTGACCAACGGAATGGCAGCTGCCCGGAGAGAAAGGAGTGCGAGAAAGGGAAATGGGGCTGGAGCTGTGAGCATAGCTGTGTGTGTTACAACCAAGCGACATGCAACCAGACGGATGGTGTATGTATCTGCAGGAAGGGATTTGGGGGAACCGAGTGTGAAATAGGTAAAAATTGGGATACCAAAGGGTTTAGATTGTGGTGTGTGGGGGGGGGGGGTTAAGGGAAATGTGGGTACTGCACTATACTGATGAGATGCTGTGATCCTGTAACGCAAACAGATGTGTTGTAATGGACGTTTACATGTAACTAGAACTACACAGGGGCAATGGTGTCTGCTGTGGTCTTGGCCTTGGTGCCCCTTTAAAAGGTTCACATAGACTGTCAGATTTTTCAATTGAATTGCCCTTTACAAAAGGGAAATGGCCTTTCCCTCTCAAAGATGAAATTCCAGGCCTAAGATGAGATGATGTGATCAAATGCATATATGATTGGTTTTAACAGATATTTACATGCAAGATTTGGTAACCTTTCTTGAGTCATTTTCAAGCTTTGTAAGATTGTACTTTTAATCCACAATATATTCTATTTTTGTCAGTCTTGTCTCTGAAGGCACAAAATACTTCCAATGGATTTGGAGCGAGACCTAAAAGTGAAGAAGAAAAGAAAAACAACAGTAAGTAAATATTCTTTATTATTGCGTATTTTTTTTTGTTAACAATCTTTGACTATGCCATGGCCTTCTTTCCATTGTCCTCTGTATTGATTTTCAAGATTGTAGCTAAGCTGATCTTTTTGTTTGTGATTGCAGAATCTGGAGAAACTGCTGTGATCGTAGTATTGTGCTTTCTTGCAGCAGTTGCCAGTACAATCATCATAGTCTGTCTGGTAAAAAGGAAACGCAAACAAAAGAGACTAGGTGAGAATCCTTGTTATCCTTTAACCCTCCTACTATTGGTTACATTAACCAGTGAGGTGACCAACCATTTGAAACCATTCCATGGGCTTTGCAGTGTGGCATAACTGTGCAAGGAACTAACTTTGTAAAGTCTACCTAAGTGTACTTTGTAGATCAATTCATCACATGGATTCTGCAGGTCAATCAAAGCCAAAAATGAAGATATTGATTGGTCAGACAGAAGGAGGGTTGACTGTGTACCATGAAGATGCATTCGCCACATGATATCATATCGCAGGCTGACATAGTTTATCTATCATTCAAAGCCACACAAATAGATATTGATTGGTCAGACAGTAGGAGGGTTGACTGTGTACCATGAAGAAGCATTCGCCACGTGATATCATATCGCAGGCTGACATAGTTTATCTATCATTCAAAGCCACACAAATAGATATTGATTGGCCAGACAGTAGGAGGGTTGACTGTGTACTGTGTACTATGTTGATCATTCAACGCATGATTTCATGTTGTAGGCTGGCATATTTTACAATGCAAAACCACAGAGAATGATTTTAAGGGATCAAACAGTGGGAGGGTTACACAATTTAGATTCTTTAGACTTGCTCCTGAGGGTTTGATCACTTTAGCTTGTGGGTTCGAATCCCAACCGACGAATATGCCTGGGTTTTTTTCACAGAACTTGGGTAAGTACTGAGTATACAGTGCTAACACACATTGGTGTAAGGGTGAAACCAAAATTAATACACTTTAGCATCAGGGGTACATCCAAAGGCAGTTTCTTAAAAGAAAATTGTCACAAAAATGAGAGTGAACCTAAGTTGGAGGTTTTGATCTTGTGTCTTAATTTTCACCTTAGATGTTCAGAGACTCTCCGAGGCTGATGGTTTAGCATCTTGCAGAGGTTCATCCATGACTAGTAATAGTATCACTGATGATAAGGCTCTTGTGGATACTGGCAAGGACACGGCAAACACGAGGTAAGTTTGTCACTTTGTTGGTCTTCCCTTTAATAATGATAATAATAATACAGTCTCCTGACGATGATGAGAGCAAGCTAGTCGAAACATTGAGACCAATTCAAGAAGTGACCCTGCGATAGTGCAGTTACAATTACAATCCTAAAAGCTAAAGTAGTAGTCCCAGTTATGTTTATAACTTCCGCCAGGGTAAAAGTTAAAAAGCAGGATAGTATTTTTCAGAACTGAGAAGTCTCCCGAACGTCAGATAAATCTAGTAGAATAAAGAAAGACAGTTCTCTAAGAACAAACTCTACCTGGCAAGTAGATACACACATGGTGTTACTGCAAACCAAATGTATTTTAATAATAATACAGAGCGGTAATAATGTGCACAAATAAAAAAATTTAAAAAAAAAACACTGATTGGGACTACAGAGCAAGCATTAATACAAAAACAAAAGCAACATACATGTACTTAGAAAACAATAGAAAACAAGATGCAATCATGATGCAATCAAATGATTTACCAATGGGAAAAACAAAATCAGCAAATATCACAGAACCAAGACTTTTTAAAACTATAGTGACCCAGTCAAATTCATTAAAAGGCAATGGACACTATTGGTAACTACTCAAAATAATTATTAGCATAAAACCTTACTTGGTAACAAGTAATGGGGGAGAGGTTGGTAGTATAAAACATTGTGAGAAACGGCTCCCTCTGAAGTGGAGTAGTTCTCGAGAACGAAGTAATTTTCCACGAATTTGATTTTGAGACCTCAGATTTAGAATTTGAGGTCTCGAAATCAAGCATCTGAAAGCACACAACTTTGTGTAACAAGGGTGTTTTTTTTTCTCCATTATTATCTTGCAACTCCGACGACCAATCGAGCTCAAATTTTCACAGGTTTGTTATTTTATGCATATGTTGAGGTACACCAAGTGAGAAGACTGGTCTGTGACAATTACCAATAGTGTCCAGTGTCTTTAAATGCAGTTTTGTTATCACAGTTTACAATATAAAATTAGGTTTGTTTTCATGATGTACACTAAAATTTGATGTCATACCAAGTAATAGACAATTAGGGTTTGGGAAGGGTGTGGTTAATATAAAAGCAATTTTTGCACAATATTTCGTTTAGGTAGGTAAATTTTGCCTTACGCTGCAACCTAACATCTTATTATACTCGGCCTGTGATTTATGTGTAACAATCTTGAAGATGGTAGCGCAACTCAAGCCCTGTAGATCAGTGCAGTTTACCCGGGCCTTTAACTTGAAATGAATCTTAAAATTGTTTCTATCTTGCAGCATTGGTGTTGACAATATTTAATTTTATTTTTTTTAGACCCCAGCAGAAGGCAAACGGCCAAGGTCCTGATTTGGTCATCGAGAATCCAGTGTTTGGAGTAGACTTTGAGTGATTACATAGCACCATGACTAGTACTTATATAATTTCCCTGGCTGTGGTGTTCAGCTGACGTTGGGCTGTTATTGGCCGAGCCCAATTTCATGGCACTGCTGACCACAGAATTCTACGCTTACTGAGTCCAACCTGGCAAGTGGATACCAACATGGTGTTGCCGTAAGCCAAATATAGATTGATACCTAACCATGCAATGCCTCAATGCCAGCTTTCTCCAGAAGACGATCAGAGCATACTGAATGAAACGTCGAGTTGAAACCAACGGTTCTTTTCAGAACCACCCCAACTCAGTAGAGATAGTCATTACATGGTGTTACCGCAAACCTTTCCATAGCAACAAAGGGGTTAAAACCAAAAATAAAAAAAATAAAAAATTAATATAAAATAGTGAACAATTCCACACATCAAATGCTGGAAAACTAATGCCCAAAATGTATACAACCTTTTCACATGTTTTCTTTATGTGTGGGAATTTTGTAGGATTTGGGGTGCGTATAGTGTGATACTGTTTATAGTCAATACATTATGGGATTTGACTTCTAAGGTATTAATCTAAACCAAGTCCGTTCTGGTAGTATTTTAAATGAGGCACATAGAGTCCTGTATGTCCATTCCTCTTGATTTTTCCCATTTAGAGTTTTCTTAGTTTACTCAGATATGTTTTGATGTCATAGTTGTCATTAAAGACACTCGACACTATTGGTAATTGTCAACGACCAGTGTTCTCACTTGGTGTATCTCAACATAATGCATAAAATAACAAACCTGTAAAAATTTGAGCTCATATGGTCGTCAAAGTTGCGAGATAATAATGAAAGAAAAAACACCCTTGTCACACGAAGTTGTGTGTGCGTTTAGATGGTTGATTTCAAGACCTCAAGCTCTAAATCTGAGGTCTCAAAATCAAATTCGTGGAAAATCACTTCTTTCTCGAATACTATGTCACTTCAGAGGGTGCCGTTTCTCACAATGTTTTATACCATCAACCTCTCCCCATTACTCGTCACCAAGTAAGGTTTTATGCTAATAATTATTTTGAGTAATTACCAATAGTGTCCACTGCCTTCGAAGATGCTGTTTTTGCTACTTCAAATACAAATATTAAATAGAATGTTTTAATTAATGAGTTGATTGTACATATTAAGAGGGACTTTTGTTTGTCATGATTATTAAACTCTAATTGTATTATTATTATTTTGTTGGTTTTCCAATTAATCTGTTGAATCATTTGAAAGATGTCAATGAGTTCATTCTGTAAACGTCATAGTAATAGAAAACAGCATTTGGTTTAGCTTCCGTTTTGCACTATCTGTAAATGAATTTGCTAAAAGAATTGTTTTATTGCTACATGTATATTATACACAAGTATACATAACAAATTGTACTCGATCTCATGCTAAAAATACAAATATTGGCTCCAAAAATTACTCACTGACATGGTTAATTTCTAAAATGCCTTTTCTTTTTAAATAAAATGCAGGTTATTAATTTTGCACATACTTTAAATTTAGGAATTTGTTGGGTGAAGTTAAAAGATATGGAAAATAAAATCGTGAGTCATTTGAGTAAAAAATTTAGTATTTTGTTGCTTGTCAATAATTAAGAAAAAAGGCTGATAACCCACCAGAAAAAAAACGATTACACTGTCATCGTCTTGAGTAGAGAGACATTATTGCTTCACGAGGAGAAATTGGGGGTAACTTGGAGTGAGAGAAATTGCGTGGTAGTCTGCGGGCTCCGGCCCTTCAGCCCCCCCCCCCCCCCCCCCCCACCATTGTTGCTCCTTCGTATTTTATATGATAAGGAAATCGAATTTTCAGGTGCCTTGCAATCATCTCCACTATCTGACAACATCCTGAAATCATTTGAAAGATGCCATCCTCACCAGTTCCGGATTGAAAACACTATGTCCGCACCTACTTGGCAACGTGACTAATTTAAATAAAACCATCTAATACGATCAACACATTGTGCATTAGCATTATATTATTAACAAAAGAAGTGACAATGGTAAATTACCACATTCCACACTACATCCTAAGTATAAAACGCGTGATACGCTGTAGTCTGCCTTTCACGGACAACATTGTACCGATCACTGAATTGGAGTCCTGCCGCCCAGTGAAAATAGTTCGCCATTTGTTGGGTTTAATAAGAGGGAAAACTATACTCCAGTTTACACTTGTTGCACGGCACGTGATTGGTTCTCGACCAATCAAACTTCACATTGTTACCGAGAAAAAAACAACATTATTTTAGTTACTTCAAAAATACCTTCCCAAAAGTTTATCCATCTAGGCTTAGGCCTACTTCTAAAAGATAACAATTTGTGACGGTCGCGTAGTAATACCAGTCTCAATGTGTTGCCCACCGGAATGCAAATCATTGTCAAACTTCTTCTGAAGCTATTCGCGCCTAAATAACAATTATACGCTTGTTGTGTGTGTACATGATAATGCGTGTACAATGTGTACATACGTCTGCAAATTATGGACGACAGCAGCATAGACGCGTCAAGAAAACTCGTTCTAATTCACTGCCTTCTAGGAGCACATTGACTCTATTATGTCATTTACCGTTGACTGGAGGTGGTCCTTTTAATGTTATAGACCAAATTGCAGTCGCTCTGTGGTTGGAAAAGGAGACATACAACTCTGAATTTTTGAGATGTGCCATCCTTGGACATGTTGGAGAAGGCCTGCTACCACAACTCGCCCTTTTCACAGCGTACGAAGAAAAATGTTCAACACGTGTTTCGAGGTAGGGGGCGATACCCCGCCGTCCTGCCTGCAACCTGCGCACTAGAAGTGTGCAACTGTGTGGTACATTATGAGCTCATGAACATTTAAAGCGGGTTTTTGGTCAACTTTACCTACCGTTTTGAAAACTTGGTTTGCCCCAAGTGTGTCTACAGACTCTAGTACCAAGGTACTTCTTTCTACGCCCGGATGGTACTGAAAACCAGCGCCGATGGAGTGATGAAGTTTCAAGATTCGAGCTGATTGACTCGACTATTGTCAGTGTTGGATATAATGTTGAATTATTGTGCTGGCTGTCATCAAAATGATCGAATTTTGAGAGAATGTATCAAAGCTTGGTCAATCTTCGCCTGAGGTGGTAAGTTGAAACATTGTTAACAATTTTAGGTCTCATATCATTAGTTTGTTGAAATTGTTGACTATTTCATTTTAATGCGTTAGGCTTTATTTGCCGATTCCCCATTAAGAAAGCCCCCTCAATATTTGGGGAAAGTTAATGATAGTGCCCTGCCAGCTTGCCCGCCAGCTTATACCCTATTTAAATAATATTATTAATAGGTTTTAAAACAAAATAAAAATCATCAAAGAAAAAAGTGCCTCCTGCTAGCTGTGAGCAGTTTTAAGAATTTCCAGAATCCAGCTATTGTCTATAGGCACCTGTTCACCACTAGGTCGTGTAGCTGGAGAAGGTATGGGTGACATTGTTGTCTGCACTTCCTTTTCTTAGGTTTGTTTTGTTGTTGTTCGATACTACTCACTCACTTGTGTAATTGGAGCTTCAAATTGTGTATTAGTTGTTTTTCAGTAATGATCAGGGCTCTCGAAACTTTAGCTGCAGACTGTTGTAGGCCATTCGGCCCGATATCGTGATTTTAGCGTCAGCAGGCCAGTTCAAACTCGGCCAGTTTAATACGTCACTGTGTTATAAACCCGGCTCTAGCTGTGTATAAAAAATTGTTCAATCTATTGTCTTTGAGTGTAATAATGGCAGGAATAATGTATTTCAATTCTGTTAAGTATCAAAGATCAGAGAGAGCATAATTATCTCACCATAATATGAGACAAGTCTTCTCTTGATGAGTGTAGTTCAAACAAAAGTATGTTTTGTATTCAATTTGCTTCTTGTCTTGTGTACAAAATTATCTGGTCCAGTCAAAGTGTTTAGCTATGAGGCCCGCGGGGTCTTGTGGGTTTTTGTGGGTTTTCTGATGACTGATTTGAGCTGAGCAACATGTCTTTAATCAAATACGGTCTGTCTCTTTTTTGGCTCCTAATTAAGCAATCTGATATTCCTTGAGCTTAATAAATAAAGTCTTGTGTTTATATCACATGTGCATCTATGATACACTGAATTAATTTTATCCCTTTGGAAATGTTTGCTTATAAGGCCTACCCCAGAAAGACACTCCTCCACTTTTTCAAAGCAAAACTTCTGGATCTGGATATAATTATTATACTCCGGTAAAAACGGATAATTTTAAGCTAATTAATTTTAATTTTATCCTCAAAAGTCGAAACACAGAACGCCAAGGTTGTAATAGACGCTGATTAATAATTATAAAATCTATTAACTGCATTAATTTCAAAATTAATGGTAACTTTTAAAAATTAACTGTGGGCTTTAAAAAAAGGAGAATTAATTTTGCTTGGCGCATGGATTTTGGACTAATGCGTGGTGTTTTACGGAGAAGCTCAGAAATTGCTGTACCGCCCTCTTTAGTCGACTTGCATAACAAAACGGGTTCCTAGACGACTGTTGATGAAAAAGGAGCGTGACGGTGGTTCACAACCTGGAACCATGTGGACCGAGTGTTGTTGTTGTGTAACGTAACATTACGTGCACTACGGAGATGAGGGGAAGGCGAAATTTGTAGATGGTAAGGTTATACTGCTTTCTCAGTTCTTAGAAAAAACATAGTTAATTAATTATTGTTCTATATACAATTATATACCATTATCACCAAAACCATATTCGGTGGAAAATCTCCGAAAATCGTCATGCTGCTTAACTTTTGTGCATGAACTTCATGTTGAATCCTTCTCTCATCTCAGTCTCAACAGCTAGCAGAGCACTGAGAAGTGAGATTGAGACAAAATAATGATCCTTCTCCACGACCACAGACACACGGAGCACTAGCACGGCAATGTTGATGAGGATAACTTTCCGTATGGCGGCACCACCTTTTCACGCATTTTTACAAAAAGGGGTTAGGCCCTATCTCTTTGAAGTAAATTACATTTATATTTTATAATAGATAGGCCTACTTACTATATATTATTATTTCATATCGAATGAAGAAGTGGTGGTGCCATGTAGAAACTTTTCCAAGTAGAGTAGACTACTAGACTACTATTTATAAGTAACTATATATTACTACTACTACTACGTACTACTTACGGTTGGGTATTTTACAAGGGAGGGAAACTTCCTTGGCTGTCTACACTGGACTTAAAATGGTCAACGGCACATTAGATCTGTTAGTTTACCCCCAAAAAGTCCAAACAAAACACCGCTCTGTGTCGAATAAAAGTCTGAAAGTGTTATTCGTGTGTAAGTAAATCACTCATTTCATCACTGGGCAGTGCACACATTGTAGGTGACAGGCAGGCATGCAGTTAAAGGAACATGTTGCCTTGGATCGGTCGAGTTGGACTTTGAAAAGCGTTCGTAACCGTTTTTATAAAATGCACATGGGTAGAAAGATGTTGTAAAAGTAGAATACAATGATCCACACAAACATGCCTCGAAATTGCACGGTTTTCCTTTTACCTCGTCGACTATCACGGTCGGCCATTTATGGGAGTCAAAACCACACAATTTTGAGGCAAATTTGTGTGGATCATTGTATTCTACGTTTAAAACATCTATCCAACCATATGCATTTTATAAAAAAAACGGTTACAAACGCTTTTTATAGACCAACTCGTCCGATCCAAGGCAACATGTTCCTTTAAATGTGCACTTTGCAACTTGACTAATTTAAGATTACAGACCATGGACAAAAAGTAGCCGCGTTTGGCATTTATATCTAGATAATGATGAAGTAAATTGTTTTTGTGTCCCTGATTAGAATAAGAAGCACCAGATAGAATAAAGTTCGTTTTGAGGGATTTTGGGGACATTAATGCCTACAAAAAAGGTGTGCTCTTCAAGGCATCCCACTATTGTTTATTGAAATTGTTCAAACTGGGTTTTATTGTTTGTACACAGGTTGTACTTGTGAAGTGTTTGCCTGAATGACTTATTATTGTCTAATATTAATTAATTTTTTTTCCAGAGGTGATATGACTTGAAGGTTTAGCACAGGCCCACATCTTACATAACGTCTTTTGGATCCAGTTAATACTGCCTATCCAGTTTGTTACAATGGCAAGTAGACAAGCTTTATCAGTCCTCTCGCTGTACAAGAACATTCTTCTTCTTCATCGATTGCTGCCGCTAGAGCTGAAGGCAGTGGGTGATGAGTACGTCAAGGCAGAGTTCCGTAGACATAAGAAAGTCAAACCTGAAGAGGGCAAGAAGTTCATGGAGGAATGGCAGGTCAGTAGACTGTAATTATGTGTTTTACCTTTACCTATACAGCAGTGGGACATCGTTGTGTGCTGTACTTTCTTAGAGTTTTGTGACAAACATACTTATAAATACGATGCAGGCATATTACTTGGGTGGGAGTTGAACCCTCATTCTAAAATTATTCGTTGTTTAATTGGTAGTACAGATTTGTTAGATTTATTAAGTTGTCTATCTCAGTTAAAGGAACGTTACAGAATTGGTAAGAAACAAAAATCGTGAAGATCACAGATTTACATAAAACTTACACAGTCTAATTATGATGATAGTTGAAAATATCCCTTGAAATATTTTTGTCTGAAATGTCATATTTGATGAGAAATAAATAATCTGACTTCGCGTTTGGAGTTTATCGCTCAGTGAGCGGTTTATTCATTTTTATTTTAGCACCGATGCAATGCAAAATTTGTAATCGGTGTTTCACTATTCTGACTCAGATGGCCGATCGATCTCAAACTTCTTGACAGATTTGTCAGTTTATGTATATGGTGGATTACATAAAGTGCTTACACTGCCAGCAACTGTTTTGTTAGCAAAAACCAATTCTGTAATGTTCCTTTAAGTTTATATCCGTACAAAATATATACAGAATAAAAAGATGTAAATTGAATTTTTAAGCAAAATGGTGGAGGCCACAGCTGCACTTACCTGGCCATGGCCTCCCTTGCCCCTCGTGTTGGCCTTGGTGCCCCTTCAAAAGTGTCCCATAGACTTTCAGATTTAATAATGGAAGTGGAAATGAAAATGGCCTTGCTCTCTCAAAGATGAAATTCCAGGCCTGAGCCCACAAAATGCTAAGTAGTTTCATTTAGCATTTAAGTTTATAAGGCGATTCAATAATGGATTGCACAAAACATTTAAGTGCATTGCCCTAATCTGTGCCTCTTTTTTAACAAGAAGCTATACAAGTATCAGCAAAACAAAATTAAAAACAATTAACAACATTTTTATGCCACCAAATTTTAAAGTGATGTAATACTTATACAATTTATTTTAAAAAATTAATTTATAAAGTGTCAAATTTTTAAAACTTTACAGAACTACGCAGCTGTTCTACAAGATCAGCTCCAGCAAAGCCAATCCACCTTACAAGATGTTGGTGTCGATCTTTCGGAGACAAATCTTGATGAACTGAGTCCGGATCAGCTTGGACAGCTTCTTGAGCTGAGAAAAGAAACATCTAAACCTTCTCCTTTTGTGCCACCAGTTGAAGGACCTTCATGATGATACACACTGGTGTAATTTCTCATGTTGGTACATATGAGTTTGAAAGAGACAATAGCATCATTGAATAAGATAACCTAACCCAGTGATTGGACTTTATCATCTTTGCGAAAGTGAAGGACTCAGAAGGACTAGGCACTAAAGCATTGGTAATTACTCAAAATAGTTATTAGCACAAAACCTTTCCTGGTAATGAGTAATGGGGAAAGGTTGATATTATAAAACATTGTGACAAACGGCTCCGTCGAAGTGGAGTAGTTTTCAAGGAAGAAGTAATTTTCCACGAATTTAATTTGGCGACCTCAGATTTAGAACTTGAGGTCTCGAAATCAGCATCTGAAAGCACACAACTCCGTGTGACAAGGGTGTTTAATTCTTTCATTATTATTGTGCAACGTCGTCGACTGATTTAGCTCAAATTTTCACAGGTTTGTTTTTTTTATGCATATGTTGAGATACACCAACTGAGAAGACTACTCTTTGAAAATAACCAATAGTGTCCACTGTCTTTAAAGTCATTGAATCAGAGTAGTATCCAGAAGGAACAGCCGTCGATTTCACCAAACTCTTCCTATACTTAAGATTAATCTTAGGACCTAGGACGGGTCCCAACCCTGCACTGTAGCATGCAGACCTTAAGATTAATCCTAAGTTAGGACGAGTTACTCGTCCTAACTCGAGATAGGATCAATCCTAGCGTTTCGTGAAATCGGCTGCAGGACATCCAAACATCAAAATTAGACTAGACTTGTGGACAAGTCGTTAATGGTCCCAGACGGTGAGATAGTCTAGTTGTGGCGGTGCTCTCGTGAGATTACTGCTCTCGCGCAAACTGCTGGTTGCCCGACTTCTACGACCGTAGTCAGTCGTGAGGCCAGTACTAGTCTCACGGGGCCAGCAGTCTCGCGAGAAAACCGCGGGAATCGCGAGGAGAGTCGGAATACTATCACTGAGACAGACATTTTTAGACTTGTCCACAAGTCTAAAATTAGACAGGCAAAATGTGATTTAAATATTTGTAGTTTTTGAGAAGAGTATTTTGAATTGTCAACTTCTGAAAACCTGATGATGCAATTACGGTAAGGTTGCATGGCATTTTGTTCATAAAGACACTTTAAGAATGTGTTAAAGGAACACGTTGCCTTGGATCGGACGAGTTGGTCTATAAAAAGCGTTTGTAACCGTTTTTTATAAAATGCATATGGTTGGAAAGATGTTTTAAAAGTAGACTACAATGATCCACACAAGTTTGCCTCGAAATAGCGTGGTTTTCCTTTTACCTCATCGACTAACACGGTCGGCCATTTATGGGAGTCAACAATTTGACTCCCATAAATGGCCGACTTGACTCCCATAAAAGGTCGACCGTGTTAGTAGACGAGGTAAAAGAAAAACCGTGCAATTTCGAGGCATGTTTGTGTGGATCATTGTATTCTACTTTTACAACATCTTTCTACCCATATGCATTTGATAAAAAACGGTTACAAACGCTTTTCAAAGACCAACTCGACCGATCCAAGGCAACGTGTTCCTTTAAGTTTCAACATTTTTTGAAATTGTAATGGGTTTCATCAAATAAAATACCACATTTAGGAGTTGTAAAGAAGGCTCTTATACAGATACTGTTGTCGAAACTAATGCTTTTATGGTAATGGTAAATCTGTATTCCAATAAAGAGAGACCAACTAGTTTCAATATCATTGTTCACAGACCTCAAACAGGTTTTTTCATCATTATTATAAAACGTATGTTTCTGTGACAGTCAGTTTGTCTGCGCTGGTATTTTTGTTAACATGGACATGTGGTATTTTGGCAATATTTCTATGAAGTATGTAATAAATATGTCGAAATTACTATCAGTAATTTAGTAATTTGAAGCTAGTCAAATTTACAGACTCTTCTGAGGCCACACCCTGCTGGTTATAAACACTTATTGCATTATAGATGAATGAGTCAGAGGAGGTATCTGAGAAACATTGCTTGGAATTAGTGAAATAAAAGAAAGATTTGTAACATTCTGAAGAAAGGAACTAACGTATAGAACGTGACTGCTTTAATGTTACAGAAAAGACCACTTTAAAGTTAATGGCACACCACTGACTGTGTGACCTTGCAGGAGTTTTGTAGGGCTTTTTGGTGAATTATACAAAATTATAAATACGTTTCCGTTTGATTTTCGTTAAGTGTTTCTAAAAGGCACGTCATGGTCCCTGGAGAAATAAAAAACCTTCAACAAATCCAGGGCAACCGTCCTCCTTGGAAAAGGAAGTCCGTCTTTTTATAGACTTTGATTGATACGAGATGTAAGTTGAATCTTCTTCGAGACGAAACGCCCCTGCATGGGATTAAGAGCTGATTGTTTAAAGGCCGGTTTAAAGTCGGTCGCGATGGAAATCTTGCGCGCGATCTTAAGACTGAGGCCTAAAAGCTGTGTCTTTTTATGATCGCGCGTCAAGATTTCCACCGCAAGACGGACTACAAGGCCGTGTCCGAAACGGCGACTTCGGCTACAGCTACGGCTAGATCGCGCGCGTCTGCTATTCTTCAACACTGGTAGACGCGCTGATCTAGACGTAGCTGTAGCCGAAGTCGTTTCGGACACGGCCTAACTCGGTCTTAAAAGGGCTTGGATCGCAAAGTCAGGCATCATTTATCGGCTTGAGACTTCGAATGTTTGCGTCCGTCAGGTTGAGTTCAGTTTAATACTATAGGAGTAAGTTTGAAACAACTCATGGCTAGAGTGTGGTTGCTTTGCTTGGCACTAACATGCTGTTGTAGTGCTGCTACTGATGTTGATGTGGTGGTAGTCCTGTTTACACGTAAAAAACACATTTACGGTTTGGAACGGTTATTACCAGCCTTTGAGATTGCCCGTGAAACCATCTCACACCGCGTGGAGAGAGGAGAGTATGCCAACTTTACTCTACGGTGGGTTTTTACACCAGATAACTGCACCCTCAATGGACCAGTAAATAATGCAATAAGAGAAGCTGCTAAACTATACTTTGAAGGAAAAGCATTGGCTTATTTCGGTCCGTCTTGTAGCCATACTTTATCGAGTGTAGCAGATTTTGCTGCCTCGGTAAATGTACCAATATTTTCTGGCAGTGCAGGAACTGTAGAGCTCTACAACAAGGACAGGTACCCGACAGCAACTCAAACTATTTATGACTCCAACACTATGGTGTCTTTCTTGAGGGAATTGTTCCTTCTCAATGGCTGGGATTCATATGTCTTGCTGAGAAAAGGCTACATCGCTAGGCTTATAAAAGATGCCATTGAGAATGGCTTGCGGGAGGCAGATGTTACTGGATTCACAATTTTCGTGGAAGACAATGATGAGAGTTACAGAGAGTCACTTGAAAGAGCTTCCGTTATCAGCAGGAGTGAGTATGAACTTTGGTGCCGTGTTTGATCTTGTGTTCATTTGCTATTATGTTCATGACATGATGCTGTCTCGGAATTTTCATTTTCTTTGTCGCTAATAGTTCTCTTGAAAAACTGTTTTTTTTGTTTTCTCCTTCCTATGAAACGCATTCGACACCTTCATACGTACCACGCGATAGGTAATACTTTTAGAGTGACGACTGGTCAGGCTCACAGACTATGAACAGCCAACTGGTCCCTTTGGCTTGTCCATGAAACTAAACGGCTAGAAGATGATTTTCTTTAAACGGATTAAAAAACTGAATAGTAATGTTTTACTCTCATTCTTACATTTTTATTTTATCGCGTATCGACTGTTACAGCCAAATAGAAGGCTTTTCTTAAATGAAACTGTACAGATGTTCTTTTCCTTGAGTTTTTTTATATTTTTTTACAATCGTATTATCTTCATATAAGACAGAAAAATACCAGGAGTCACGAAGCTGGTTTGAAGGTAGTCAAATTTACAGACTCTTCTGTTATTGCATTATAGATGAATGAGTCATGAAGTGTTTGAAAACTTAGCTAGGAATGAGTGAAATACTAGAAAGATTTGCAACATTCTGAAGAATGGAACTATATATGAACGTGACTGCCTTAATGTTGCAGAAAATACCACTTTAAAGTAATGGAACACCACTGACTGAAACCTCGGTAGACCTTTTTGGCGGGCTTTGTGGGGTATATTATAGAAACGAATACGTTTCCGCTTGATTTTCGTAAATGGATGTTATACAAAGGCAAGGGGGTCCTTGAAGACATGCTGCTTGGAAGGAGGATGGCCATAAAGACTGAGAACGATAACTATCACGACGCAAAGAGAACTTATTCTATTGGATGAACAGTTCAACGCAGAATGTGCACACGCTCATTCAACCAATAGAATGCGTTCTCTTTGCGCCGTGATCGTTATCGTTTTCGTTATCGCTGCAGTGTGATTTGGCCTTAATGCTGAATACTTGGATGAATGTGATATGTAAGTTAATTCTGTTTCGAGACGAGACGGCCACTTGTAAGTATTAAAAAGAAATCTGTCTTGGGTTAAAATCTAGTCGTTTAAAAGGCACTGGAGCGCCGAAGTCTGGCATCATTCGTCGGCTATGAGGCTCAACATTGGATGCTTGAGTCTAGTCCGTTCTGTAGTTTCAGTTTAATACTAGGAGTAAGTCTGACACAAGTCATGTCTATAATGTGGTTTATTTGCTTTGCACTAACATGCTGTTGCAGTGCTTCAACTGATATAGATGTGGCTGTGTTCCTGTATGTAAGTGAATCAAACTCGGTTTTCGATTTCCGACGGTTATTACCAGCCCTTGAGATTGCCCGTGAAACTATCTCACACATCGTAGAGATAGGCGAGTATGCCAATTTTACCCTACGGTGGGTTGTCACTCCCGAACGCTGCGCTTTCTCTACAGTAAATGACGCAATACGAGTAGCAGCAAAACTGTTCTTTGAAGGAAAAGCATTGGCTTATTTCGGACCGTCTTGTAGCGGCTCTTTAGTGAGTGTAGCGGATTTTGCTGCTTCGGTGAATGTACCAATATTTTCTGGCAGTGCAGGAACTGTAGAGCTCTACAATAAGATCAGGTATCCAACAGCAACTCAAACTATTTATGACTCCAACACTATGGTGTCTTTCTTGAGGGAATTGTTCTTTCTCTTTGGCTGGGATTCCTATGTCTTGCTGAGAAAAGGCTACATCGCTTTGCTTATAAAAGACTCAATTGAAAATAGTTTGCGTGAGGCAGATATTTCTGGATTCACAATTTTCGTTGAAGACTGCGTTGAGAGTTACAAAGAGTCACTTGAGAGAGCAGCTGTCATCAGCAAGAGTGAGTATGAACTTTTGTATTTTGTTGGAGTTTTGTATTCAGTGTTCTTGATATTCATGACGTGATGCTGTCTGTAAAACTTCCTGAGATTGAATGTTGTCTCCCGTTTAATTAAACTCTTTCGACAACTACCTCTATAATAAGCAGCACTTGTTCGTTCTTGAAAATTCTTGTCTTTTATTCTTTTTGGCTTTGGTTGTTTTAGAGTGACGACTGGACAAGCTCACCAACTAAAAAAAAATACGACCAGCCAACTGGTCCCGTTGGCTATAGTCAGTGGAAATATATGGGCGTGTTTCTTTTAATCGTTTGATCAATAAAGATATGCCGACACGTCTTAACTGTTTCTGCTTAGCAAAACGACTCATGTTATGATCCACATTTTCGGACTCGCACTACTTTGTGACAACTGGCTGTGGAGAACTTGAATTGCACGCGATACTCACTAAGTAAGACTATACAGGAGTATTCTTCCTCATAAAATGTTAAGGCAGATAAAGACACAAGAGTCACGAAGCTGGTTTGAAGCTAGTCAAATTTACAGACTCTTCTGAGGCCACACCCTGCTGGTTATAAACACTTATTGCATTATAGATGAATGAGTCAGAGGAGGTAGCTGAGAAACATTGCTTGGAATTAGTGAAATAAAAGAAAGATTTGTAACCCTCTGAAGAAAGGAACTAACATAATAGAACGTGACTGCTTTAAAGTAACAGAAAAGACCACTTTAAATTTAATGGCACACCACTGACTGTGTGACCTTGCAGGAGTTTTGAAGGGCTTTTTGGTGGATTATACAAAATTATAAATACGTTTCCGTTTGATTTTCGTTATGTGTTTCTAAAAGGCACGTCATGGTCCCTGGAGAAATAAAAAACCTTCAACAAATCCAGGGTAACCATCCTCCTCGTCAAGATTTCCACCGCAAGACGGACTATAACTCGGTCTTAAAAGGGCTTGGATCGCAAAATCAAGCATCATTTATCGGCTTGAGACTTCGAATGTTTGCGTCCGTCCGGTTGAGTTCAGTTTAATACTATAGGAGTAAGTTTGAAACAACTCATGGCTAGAGTGTGGTTGCTTTGCTTGGCACTAACATGCTGTTGTAGTGCTGCTACTGATGTTGATGTGGTGGTAGTCCTGTTTACACGTAACAAACACATTTACGGTTTGGAACGGTTATTACCAGCCTTTGAGATTGCCCGTGAAACCATCTCACACCGCGTGGAGAGAGGAGAGTATGCTAACTTTACTCTACGGTGGGTTTTTACACCAGATAACTGCACCCTCAATGGACCAGTAAATAATGCAATAAGAGAAGCTGCTAAACTATACTTTGAAGGAAAATCATTGGCTTATTTCGGTCCGTCTTCTAGCCATACTTTATCGAGTGTAGCAGATTTTGCTGCCTCGGTAAATGTACCAATATTTTCTGGCAGTGCAGGAACTGTAGAGCTCTACAACAAGGACAGGTACCCGACAGCAACTCAAACTATTTATGACTCCAACACTATGGTGTCTTTCTTGAGGGAATTGTTCCTTCTCAATGACTGGGATTCCTATGTCTTGCTGAGAAAAGGCTACATCGCTAGGCTTATAAAAGATGCCATTGAGAATGGCTTGCGGGAGGCAGATGTTACTGGATTCACAATTTTCGTGGAAGACAATGATGGGAGTTACAGAGAGTCACTTGAAAGAGCTTCTGTCATCAGCTGGAGTGAGTATGGACTTGAGCTTGCGATTGATGACTACAGGATGTGTTCCTTTTAACGATAAGTTATTTGTTTTGGTTTTTTTTTTTGCTTTTAGTATTGTGAATGTACTCAGTCAAATATTTGTTACTTCAAAATTCGTCATTTATGGCGATATTCAACTATCAACCAGGGATTGCTTTATTGGATGCTGTCATAAATATGGTGACAATCAGTTGTTTTCAGCCATTTGAAACTGTTTATGAAACCATTCCACTGACTGGGCCAAATAGACTGTGCAAATGGTGCTCATATTTGATCATCGAAAGACAATAAAGTGCGTGAGTTTGTTTCATTCAAGCTTTTAAGCAACGTACGTTGGAACATAGTGTCCCCAATATGTTCAAAAACGCGTAAGGCTTCAATGATCTATTGAAAATGTGTGTGTGTGTTTTAACGAATTTTGAAACAAGTCGTGGTGAAAATTTAAAGTATGCACCTTTATCATCTGTCATTGCACCTTCATTTATGTAGAATGTACAGCCCTGGGCCAAAAAATTTATAGCGCTGCTTAACGGCTCGCAAATTTGCGTGCTTAACTGTAGCAGAAACATTTGCTTAAGCCTTAGCGTATTTCACAGGTTAGCAGAACAATTGGGCGGCCATGCCTTTTCGTGTGCTTACGGTTAGCAGTGCTATGAAACAGAAATTGCACAGTAAGCACAAAATCGGCCGCTGAGCAGCGCTATGAAATTGGGCCCAGGAGCCAATTTCATAGAGCTGCTTAAGCAAAAAAATCGCTTAAGCACAAAAATACCTCGCTTATTTTACACATGCTACTGGCAAAAATGTCATGCCATATACATTGCTTGTGACTGGTATTTAGCTGTTGTTTACTTAGCATAACAATTGGGTGGAGTCTTGGCCGGTTATGGGGCCAATTTCATAGAGCTGCTTAAGCAAACAATTTGCTTAAGCACGAAAATAGCTGGCTTATTTTACACATGTTACTGGCCAAAATTTCATGCCATGTACATTGCTTTAGACTGGTATTTAGCTGTTGTTTACTTAGCATAACAATTGAGTGTGGTCTTGGCCGATAATCTGGTTTTACTAAGCAAGGAATTTTTTGCTTAAGCAGAATTTTGTGCTTAAGCAGCTCTATGAAATTCGGGCGGTTTACGAGCCCCAACTTTCCATTGTCCAAGTGTAGCTATTTTATTTGAATTATCGACGTGCCATCAGACAAAGTTTGTTTTTTCAGTCAGTCCAGCTCTTGTGTCAACAGGCACTAGCCCTGCTTGTTATTACAATATCTATTTTCTCTCATATCAACCATGTCTGTACCTGTTGGTCCAGTCTTCTTGTTTTTACTTTGTCTGTCTAAGATGTCTTTTCAGCCTTGGCTTAATCTGACAGCCTCATACTCTCTTTATTTTTGGTTTACACATATTAACCATTTTCCCTGTGAGCTCCACAGCACTAGCCGGTCAAGCGTGCCTGACGGACGGCGAGGCTCGAGGCCAGATGATGCTTTGTACCGGTACTGCTCGTACAATGATCACAACGGCAATCTTTGGCCAACAATTTTGGTCAACAAAAGGGAGGAAATTAAAAAGGAACGTAATTTGTATTAAAATATGTCCGATGACGTTGAACGAAAATTTGGTAGCTGTAGATGTATGCCTGACATTTCCAATATCACACGGTCGTTAGAATCAACCCCTGTCATCTCCAGCTCAATCTCCAGCTCCATCTCCAGCTCCATCTCCAGAATGTTTTTGGTTTTTTTAACAATCGAAAATATAATAAGCTGTTGCAAATTGCTTATCAGCCAAGAGGCCTCTCTTCTGTGCATTGAAGTTTTATGTAAGTTAAGTTGTATTTGTTGTACTTGATAATGGTCGAATGAAAATTATAACGATGATTATTGTCTGCACGAGTAATTTGCACCCCCACCCGTGAGTAATAGTTGACTCCGAAACATCGGACAATAAATACAAATGTGCCTCAAATAAATATTGCACATACCATTTTACGCGATCAGAGCATGCGTGTGCACTCGGACAAGCATGAATAAAGATGAGTACCAAGAAGTTAAGGTGAATATGCATGAGGAGTTACCGAAGCGCGACGTTTGCTACATAACAATGGCAGTTCTTACAACGCCTGCCAACGCATCTAGGAATCGGGGTAAGAATTACCAACGCACAACAACGCCCCACAACGCCAACAACGCTTGGAAATGCCTACAACGCGTTGCAACGCCTCACAACGCGTTGGCCTATTTTGATACGGCGCCTAACCGTTTGTTAAAAAATGCAAAAATAGAATACAATTATCCACACAAATGTGCCTTTTACCATGGGAACTAACACGGTCGGCCATTTATGGGAGTTAAACATTTGACTCCCATTAATGGCCGACCGCTCAGTCGACGAGGTAAAAGGAAAACAACGCAAATTCGAGTGCTACTTGTGTGGATCGTTATATTCTACCTTGAACATATCGTTCTAATCATATTATGCATATGCATGTTCCTTTAAAGTGTGCTGCAGCTGATTTCAAGACACGCTAGGATTAATCATATCTCGAGTTAGGACGAGTAACCCGTCCTAACTTAGGATGGGTTCAATGCGTCCTAATAATGTCTATGGATACGGAACTTAACTCATCCCAAGTCCTAAGATTAGTCCTAAGTTATGAAGAGTTTGGTGAAATCGACGGCAGCAAATACAAAATGGGTCGGCAAATGTTGTTTTCGAGTAAAAACAAATGTTTTCCCCCAAATTATTGTTTTAAAAGGATATACAAGATCGGAGACTTTCCTCTCGCATGACTTTCCCTTAAGCTTCCCAATAGCTCGAGGGTTTATCCACATGTCTGTTCCTCGTGTTTGAGATTGAAAAAATGTAACAGCCAGACCGGTGGTGAACTACCTTTAACTGTCTTTAATACCAGTGAGCTTTGTGAGCTTTACCCGTGGTTCTACAAATAAGAGAACAATAAAAGATACAATAAGTCTACGATATGATTTACAGGCAGAGATTATTATAAGAAGAGAAAATGACATAATCAACTCTATAACAGGCACAGGGTCAACTCTTTACACCCAAATAATCCACTAATCAGAAAAGGCTAAATCACTGGAGCAGTAACTTTACTGGCATGTAAACTATGAGAGCAACTGGATTATTCATAGGCCCGATATAGAACAAATACAGCACTGGCAACCTTTAAAATAGCCAACAACTTCTGTAAAGTACCTGGAAAACGTCTGTAACTACGGTAAAACACTATCATATCGTAACTGGTAAATAACAAATAATTAACTTTCCCCGAGCAGGCCATGAGACCTATAAACAAGCCCAAAACTTCTCCCAATATCCCATCTTTAGAGATAACAAAATAAGAAAGGTTCTACTCACTTTATACTGCACGCACGGGGCTGGAATTAACTGGTTGATGGATGAATATTAATCTGATTTAAGGTGATTTTCGTGGAATTATTGGAGAATTTTGATGAAGAACATGGCGATTTATAAAGTGATTGGAATCATGTGAAATTTGGCTGTCAACAGAGAGCGCTATTTACATTTCCGCTAGAGACTTTTTCACAGAGATGCTAACGATGAAGTGTCTCTCGACTTCCCTGGAAACTTCCTTTTTTTTTTTAATGTGGCACAATATCACTTAGACCACGTGAGCGATAAAATTACTCCATGTGCCATTGACATACTTTTGCACACGCAACTACCGCGCATTATTTAATTTTAAACTGCAGCGTGCAAGGTTGTTTTCTTTCAATTTCAAACGGCCGACAGACAATATTGCAAACTTGCCCATTATTGAATGCTGCGCCTTAATTGCGAAGTTAAAGAGTGACATTGAATTTCTGAGAGTAACAATAGGCATAACTCTGTCTGGTGATCATTTTGCTTATAATTACTTCCTATTGGATGCTGTATGCTCTAAAAGCAAGATGCAGGGCTCTGACGAGTTACGCACCGCAAATTTAATCACATGGTTGATGAGGAAAAACCGTCATTTAAAAAAAAACAAAAAAAAAACACAACAAAAAAACACACACAATCAACCACGACTCATCGCAAAACAATCAGCCACATGGTCGATAACGATTATCTGTGATTGTTTTTTAACCGGATTTGTCCGTCGGTCTCTTGATTATGTGAACTACGGTAGTTTGCCGAGTTCCGTGAGCAAATAATCTGCGCTTACTGAAGCAGGGAATTCTGTGCTTACGCCAAGCTAGACTGGGCCCCTGTCTTTAAAAGACAGGTACCTGCTACTCAGAATCAGTGATTCCATGGGATAAAACGGGTGCGTTCGTTTAGCTTCCCTGGGTCGACCCCGGTGTGTGTGGGGGGGGTTTTTTCAGGACGAACGTGTGAAGATAATTACCCACGTTTGTCCTGAGAAAAAAAACCGCCACACACCGGGGTCGACCCAGGGAAGCTAAACGAACGCACCCAATGAAAATCATCGGATAAACGTGCAGTGGCATGAGCTTTATGTTGGTCAAAGAAAGGTACATGTACACGCCGGCTGGAGGCCTGTCTCTGGCGTTATTCACGAGCCTCGAAGTGTGACGTCAGATGTTCAGGCTACGCTTACGGCAGCAGGGAATTTTGTGCTTACGCCAATCATATTATTTCACGGGTTAGCGGGGAATTTTGGCCACTGCGCTTGCGTACTCCACGTATCTAGGTATTCTACGCTTAGGGGGCCTACACAGCCAGCGTAGAAATTCGGCACTTGCACGTAAGCAGAGAATGGTGATCGTAAGCGCAGATTTCGGCGGTAAGCAGAGCCATAAAATTGGGCCCTGGTGGCTGCGGTTCGCCAGTATGTCATTGGTTTGACTGACAGGTTGGTTTACTTTATGGAATGATTATATGAATATGCTTTATGCTGTAGTAAAGCAAGTTCAAGTAGGTTAAGTCTCTTGGGACGAGTACGACGAGTAACTCGTAGGACGATTACTCGTCCTAACTTGGGATGGGTTCAATGCGTCTGCGTCTTTGTATGTGGAAGTTAACTCGTCCTAAAGTCCTAATTAGTCCTTGGACGAGTAAGGACGAGTTAGGACGAGTAACTCGTCCTAACTTGGAATGGGTTCATTGCGTCTTTATGTCCAAGGACATGGAACTTAACTCGTCCTAAGTCCTAAGATAAGTCCTAAGTAAGGAAGAGTTTGGTGAAATCGACGGCTGCAATCGGGGACTGTTTTTGGTTCTGTTTGTACTTGTAACCCAAAGTTTATTCTTGAGTGGTACACACTTTACAACTAGGGACCTTACACAACCTGCAACCGTGGTGGTGTATTCGTGGTGTATTCGTTTAATAGTTCCGGTGTGGCGGTTTCAGTCTTCCGCCTTGTTCAATTTTCCGGGTGACGTAGTCGGACATATCAGCACGTTGTTCAAACGGTTTTAGCTTTCCGGCGTGTTCAGTTTTCCGGGTGACCTGTCAGATACCGCCGCGAGTACCCTGGCGAGTACTGTTGTTCTTTCAGCAGTGACCCCCATTGTTTATATTACGATTCTTTTCTGTGTAGTCACATAATGTATTCATGGGTACAACTTTAGGCAGGTTACACTCTGCTTGCATAAAAAACATCTCATACGATCCACGCGTTTGCCGCTAGTTGTACTCGACTCGTGGACGCCGCCATGACAGCTACCGGAGGGTAACGGATGACTCAATACGGCACTAAAAATGGATTACTTTCGCTTGCTGTGCGCAGGCATCGCATGACGTAATGCTACCGTATTTGGTCATTCGGAAAACTGAACACAGCGGAAAGTTGAAACCGCCACACCGGTATTACACGCAGTACACCGATTCCACGCTTGGAGTACGTATATACACATTCAAACCGGGGACCTATAAGAAAAGAGGACAATAGGGTCCACGGTTCGGGAAAGGTTCCACAGTTGGGAAACGTGTACAACAACAATTGGAGCTGTTGCAAAAAAAAATATTATATAAATAAAACAGGCGTATACACTTATGTGCGTGTATACCGGAAAATTCGTTGATGGCTCAATTGATGACACTTCATTTTGAATCGTTTTTAATGCAACTGGCATTTTGATTTGATTTGCTGAAAAAAACCTTACGGGTTCCGTACTTCAGTACAACACTAAAGAAGGGACCCCAAAGTGAAAATCAATTGAGTGACTCCTCATTTTTTAACTAATTTATATAGTGCTTATGTCAGTGGGTGGAAACATTACAATGCCTTAACCTCACTTTTAAATGGTGTAAAAAATGACACTTCAGTTGAACCTCTTTCACAGCGTATAGTAATTTGAATCGTGATGTGATTGAGCATCACAAAAAATGGACCTGTTCAAAAAGGAGGAATTTTGTTGCGGCAGTAAAAAAAAAGTTAAACTTGTGCTTGTGGCTGTGATTGTCAATGCAGTAAGGGCGCGACTTAATTGATCGGTCCACTATGGAGTCTTGAATTTAAAATACTACACAAACTGTGCAGCCCCCCCCCCCCCCTCAAAATCTGTATAGGAGATTGTGTTTGTTGACGGTTGTTGACGGTTGTGATCGGTCAATGCAGCTTTCTCTTGTTACTACAGTAATATTTCGATTAAGTTATATTTTGTATCCGTCTGATATGAGCCCGGCTCAAACTTCCCGTGCTCAAACAGCTCCTGCTAATTTGCTGCGAAAAGAGCCATTTGACGTCAAAATTCGCTTCGCATTCGTATTAACAGGAAGTGTAGACCGGGCCTAATGGCACACGTCTGGATCAGATTGCCTGATATGTGGTTTTTTCTTAAGTGAAGTTCAAGGATTTGTTTTTCCCCATTGAAAAAAAATGTCAATAATACACCAAAGATTGTTGATAGATAAGACCGAATGTGACCTTCGAAAACACTTCCGATTGATGGAAGCTTTTCTTACGTGCATGGTCATAACAATTGTGCGCCTATAAAAACATATTTTGTTAGGGCTCTCGTTTAATTGACTCTAAAGTAAATCGACAGTATGGACAGCTGCGTCGGTCGGCAGTTACGAAAAGTGTTACTTTTGATCGTGATTTTGGCAACGTGTTCTGGTAATGAAACACTAACTGTAGATGTTGTTGTGATTCTATTCAGAGGTAACTCTATATACGGAGATACCCGTATCCTACCAGCCCTTGAGATTGCCCGTGAAACAATCTCACACCGTGTGGAGAGAGGCGAGTACGCCAACTTTACTCTACGGTGGGTTTACTCGGAACAGGGCTGTAGTCGTGGACGAGTTGCTTACGCCTCGGGGATTGCTGCGCAACTTTACTTTGAACGGAACGTAGTTGCGTATTTCGGACCGCCGTGCAGTGGCGACATGCAAAGTGTGGCTGACTTTGCTGCCTCGATGAATATACCAATCTTCTCAGGAAGTGCTGGGTCTCATGCATTGGAGAGTAAACTAAGATATCCTACTCTAACTAGTACCGTTAACAAAGTGGGTACGATGGTGACTTTCATGAAGGAACTGTTGAAGTTCTATGGTTGGGATTCCATTGTTTTGATCGTTAAAGGTATCCTATTCGGTAATCCTGGTAACGCAATCGAAGATGGTTTACGAGAAAGTGGAATACGAGCACAATCTTTCTACTTCAGTTGGAATGATGATACCAAGTTTGAGTCTACCCTACGACAAGCCAAATCAATAAGCCGAAGTAAGTAAATCATTATTTATAAATACCCCAGACAGTTTCGCTATTCCTATTGGCGGAGAGCGCGTCACGTGGGTGTGTATAAACCTTTGTTTATGACCGTTAAAAAGTGTTAATTCATTGGCGTGACACGCAACCTTGCATCTGTTCTTATAAGACAGTTTCTTCATTCCTATTGGTCTAGAGCAACGGCTGAAACAGTTGTGCCACATCACGATACGCGCGACGCACACAGCATTCCCTTATAAAGAGTTGTTTACCCGAGGGCGGCGGAGGGCTTTACCACTTCATAGCTGGAGGGGTGTTGTGTTGAAAGAAATCATTTTACAATTATAATGTTTGCATTTATTTTACTTTGTGACAAAAAAGTTATGATGTTTTTGACCGGAAAGGTATTTATGAATGGAAATCAAAGCGTGTTGAATCGGTTTTCAACCAGTGGTTTAAACCCGCCGAGGTCTGGTTCTTTATAATTTACCTCGACTTCGTCTCGGTAAAAATTATCAAGAACCAGGCCTCGTTGGGATTAAACTACTAGTTGAAAACCTCTTCACCACACATTGATTCCCTTACTTAAAACTGTAGCTTAGTTAAGCTTGAATTCTTATTTCTTGCTGAGTAAATGTTTTGGGTTCACTCCATAACGAGATCCTCTAATGAGGATGACTTCGTTGTACAGGAATTCGAGGCTTTGTTCTTGAGGCTCTTCGAAGAGACATTAGATGGAGAGAATTTCACTGTAGATGTTATGGTCGGTGTTTAGTGTCTAGTTTTGTCATAATATTGACTTTCAAACAGGCTTCTTTGCGGAGCCTGCCTGACCATCTCTCTATAATAATGGGTATCTTTCATTGTAGTTGTCTTCTACACTTTTAATTAACATTTTTCATTCATTCGTTGAGGAAGTCGAGGTTTTTGTAAATTCGATTCGCACCTATACCTCCCTACCCTTGTCATAGGAACATTTCTCGCAAGAGGACGGGGGGGGGGGCTTCTACGAAAACGTACCGTCTTAAAGGGAAGGTACACGTTTGGTAATTGTCAAAGACCATTCTTCTCACTTGGTGTATCCCAACATAATCATAAAATAACAAGCCTGTGAAAATTTTGGCTCAATCGGTCTTCGAAGTTGCGAGAAAATGATGAAACAGAAAACACCCTTGTTAGACGAATTTGTGTGCTTTCATATACGAAAATAAAGACTTCTAGCTAGAAGTCTTTTATTATTTTAGTGACAAAATACCTCTTTCTCAAAAACTACGTTACTTCAGAGGGTGTCGTTTTCCCACAATGTTTTATACTACCAACTGCTCCCCAATGCTCGTTACCGAGTCGGTTTTAAAGTTAGTAGTTGTTTTGAGTAATTACCAAACGTGTACCTTTCCTTTAAGTTCACCAGCGATATTTAAAATTTCATGTGTTTTTTATACCTGATTAATAAAACAATTTAATTCAAGACTGTTCTTCTTCTGGCATTAAGTCTTTGTGTAAATAACGAAGACTAAACACAGTTAAAGTTTAAACAATTTAACCTGAACGGTTTAACAACAGGTTTTACGTCATTGTGGACGCCTAAGTTCCTTAGAAAGCATCATGTTCCTTTCACTTACATATTATTTAATACTTGAAACATATTTATTCTTGAGAGGTTTCAAGGCTGGTTCACACTCACTGTGTTTTCACTGCGAATACAGCACGCAGACTCAATTTTTCACGGTGCGCAGTGTCTAGAAGACAGTAGAGTGCGTATAGTCATGTTGCATTTACGAGGCCGACTTTAAGAAAAACTAAAATAGTTTGTGCTCGCTAAATGGATGCGTAGTCATACAATTTGAAATACAATTTTCACAATTATTGTCGGATGCGTATGCGCAATCAGTAAGTTGATAACAATAACCTGATAAGGGGAAGATGAAAACCGTGCGCATAATTATTTCAAAATCTGTGTAACACAAGTTTGAATGCAATCAATTAATCAAAAAAGCCTAGCCCCCTGCACTAATAATATATGAACAAAATTGACGCGTGCGAAATCTGCACACGAACGCAAATGTCATGCGTGTCTATTCATTTTTTTTTTTTTTTTTTTTTTTTTTTAAATAAATTATAGAGTTTATTATTCTGCTTTATTCCCCATTGAGAAATATTTCAATGGAAACACCTATACATTTCTACAAGTATTGTAGAATTAATAAGAATTGTCCATGAAACACTTCCAATGAACGGATGCTTTTCTTGCATATTATTATAATAAATACCCGTGCGTGACCGAATCAGTTTAGACCTATAAAAAGAGACCCGCTCAGCAGCCTGTGGTTTAGTTTAGTAAGGCAGGCAGGCAGTATGGACAGCGGAAGTCGGCAGTTGCGAAAAGTGCTACTTTTGATTGTGATTTTGGCAACGTGTTCTGGGAATGAAACAATAACTGTAGATGTTGTAGTGATTCTATTCCGAGGTAACTCTATATACGGAGATACCCGTATCCTACCAGCCCTTGAGATTGCCCGTGAAACAATCTCACACCGTGTGGAGAGAGGCGAGTACGCCAACTTTACTCTACGGTGGGTTTACTCGGAACAGGGCTGTAGTCGTGGACGAGTTGCTTACGCCTCGGGGATTGCTGCGCAACTTTACTTTGAACGGAACGTAGTTGCGTATTTCGGGCCACCGTGCAGTATTGACATGCAAAGTGTAGCTGACTTTGCTGCCTCGATGAATATACCAATCTTCTCAGGAAGTGCTGGGTCTCATGCATTGGAGAGTAAACTAAGATATCCTACTCTAACTAGTACCGTTAACAAAGTGGGTACAATGGTGTCTTTCATGGAGGAACTGTTGCAGTTCTATGGTTGGGATTCCATTGTTTTGATCGTTAAAGGTATCCTATTCGGTAATCCTGGTAACGCAATCGAAGATGGTTTACGAGAAAGTGGAATACGAGCACAATCTTTTTACTTCAGTTGGAATGATGATACCAAGTTTGAGTCTACCCTTCGACAAGCCAAATCAATAAGCCGAAGTAAGTGAATATTTGTTAAGTTAAAATTGTAGCTTTAATTGGCTGGAATTCTTATTTCTTGCTTAGTAAATGTTTTTGGTTTCACTATAACGAGATCCTCCTATATTGAAGATGATCTTCGTGATGTTTGAGTACGAGGCTTTATTCTTGAGACACTTCGAAGAGACATTAGATGGAGAGAAAATCAACATGGATGTTATAGTCGGTTTTAAGTGTCTAGTTTTGTCATAGTATTTACTTTCAAGCAGGCTCCTTTCCAAAGCCTGCCTGACCATCTCTCTATAATAATGGGTATCTTTCATTGTAGCTGTCTACTACACTTTTATTGCTAATTTTTCATTCATTCTTTGCAGGAAGTCGAGGTTTTTTATAAATTCGATTCGCACCTATACCTCCCTTGTCATAGGTTCATTTCTCGCAATGGGGGGGGGGGGGCTTTTAGGAAAACTTACCGTCTTAAGTTCACCGGCGATATTTAAAATTTCATGTGTTTTTTATACCTGATTAATAAAACAATTTAATTCAAGACTGTTCTTCTTTTGGCAATAAGTCTTTGTGTAAATAACGAAGACTAAACACAGTTAAAGTTTAAACAATTTAACCTGAACGGTTTAACAACAGGTTTTACGTCATTGTGGACGCCTAAGTTCCTTAGAAAGCATCATGTTCCTTTCACTTGCATATTATTTAATACTTGAAACATATTTATTCTTGAGAGGTTTCAAGGCTGGTTCACACTCACTGTGTTTTCACTGCGAATACAGCACGCAGACTCATTTATTCACAGTGCGCAGTGTCTAGAAGACAGCAGAGTGCGTATAGTCATGTTGCATTTACGAGGCCGACTTTAATAAAAACTAAAATAGTTGTGCTCGCTAAATGGATGCGTAGTCATACAATTTGAAATACAATTTTCACAATTATTTTCGGATGCGTATGCGCAATCAGTAAGTTGATAACAGTAACCTGATAACGAAAGATGAAAACCGTGCGCATATTTCAAAATCTGTGTAACACAAGTTTGAATGCAAATTAATTAATCAATCAAAAAGCCTAACCCCCTGCGCTAATTTATTAAAAAAGATTGAGGCGTGCGTATCCGCACACGAACGTAGATGTCATGCGTGTCTATTCAGGTTTTTTTTTTATATAAAGTATAGAGTTTAACTTTCTGCTTTTCGGCTACACAATAAAAGCCGATTACTCTCTGATTTTAATATTGGCGGCCGAAAATTGACCATCAGCCTTTTGTGCTATCAGAATAGAATACAAATTACGTATCAGAGATTACCCACTTCACCTTTTCCTTTATTGTAGCTTCAAGGATGTGTATTCCCCATTGAGAAATATTTCAATGGAAACACCTATAAATTTCTACAAGTATTGTAGAATTAATAAGAATTGTCCTTGAAACACTTCCGATGAACGGATGCTTTTCTTGCATATTATAATAAATACCCGTGCGTGGCCAAAACAGTTTAGACCTATAAAAAGAGACCCGCTCAGCAGCCTGTGGTTTAGTTTAGTAAGACAGGCAGGCAGTATGGACAGCGGAAGTCGGCAGTTGCGAAAAGTGCTACTTTTGATTGTGATTTTGGCAACGTGTTCTGGGAATGAAACAATAACTGTAGATGTTGTAGTGATTCTATCCAGATTTAGCTTCATATACGGCGATACCCGTATATTACCAGCCCTTGAGATTGCCCGTGAAACAATCTCACACCGTGTAGAGAGAGGCGAGTACGCCAAATTTACTCTACGGTGGGTTTACTCGGAACAGGGCTGTAGTCATGGACGAGTTGTCTACGCCTCCGGGGTCGCTGCCCAACTTTATTTTGAACGGAATATAATGGCGTATTTCGGGCCACCTTGCAGTGGCGACTTGCAAAGTGTGGCCGACTTTGCTGCTTCGATGAATATACCGATCTTCTCAGGAAGTGCTACGCTAAAAGCATTGGAAAACAAAAAAAGATTTCATACACTAACTAATACTGTTTACCAAGTGGGTACGATGGTGTCTTTCTTGAAGGAACTGTTGAAGTTCTATGGTTGGGATTCCATTGTTTTGATCGTTAAAGGTATCCTGTTCCGGAACCCCGGTAACGCAATCGAAGATGGTTTACGAGAAAGTGGAATACAGGCACAGTCGTTCTTCTTTACTTACAATGACAATACCAAGTTTGAGTCAACTCTTCGACAAGCCACATCAATTAGCCAAAGTAAGTGAAACAGTAGGTACAATGTACGTTGCTGATAGACCTAGGCTCGACTTTACAACGTACCAATATAAATTATAAGGCAGTGGACACTGTTGGTAATTACTCAAAATAATTATTGGCATAAAACCTTTCTTGGTAACGAGTAATGGGGAGAGGTTGATAGTATAAAACATTGTGAGAAACGGCTCCCTCTGTGGTAATGTAGTTTTCGAGAAAGAAGTAATTTTGCACGGATTTGATTTCGCTACCTAAGATTTAGAATTTGAGGTCTAAAAATCAAGCATCTGATCACTTCGTGTGACAAGGGTGTTTTTTTCTTTCATTATTTTCTCGCAACTTCAACAACCGATTGAGCTCAAACTTTCACAGGTTTGTTATTTTATGCATATTTTGAGATACACCAACTGTGAAGACTAGTCTTTGACAATTACCAATAGTGTCCAGTGTTTTTAAGACAAGTTATCGGTTTTTATGTAACGAAGTGCTTTGTATATAATGTCTCGTTCAATCTCTAACATATGCGACCCCTTATAATTCAAGTTCTATTGTGACATCGTAGTATTAGTACCGGCTCTTGGTAAAATGTGTGTCCATTAATTTCTTTTTGATCAACATTTGTTACTGTCATGATGAGTTGTTTACGACAACACTAAACTTTCTTATTTGTCTTGGAAAATATATTTGTTTTGGAAAATATTTCCAGAGAAAATATAATATTATTTTAAAAAAAACGACGCTTCGCGCATCCTTACTTTTTGTAAATATACAGAAATGTAATGGCTGTTTTCTTTTTTGGTCATGGGTTTGTTTGTTTATCGATATCTTTGTGTTTCGAGAGGTTGGACTGAAGTATTGTCTGATTTTTTTGTTTTTTTATTTATTTTTTTTTTTTTTGGGGGGGGTTACTGTTACTTCTCTTCGTTTGATTGTTTAGTTAAAGGATTTGTCAGATAGTAGTTGGTGTTCGAGCAGAAACGTAATGTGTGTGAATCTTCCCCCTGATTTTCTTTTTTAACTTTTTCAAATCCTTAAATAATTGTGATAACTTTGTATTCAGGTTTTTAAAAAGAATGCTTAACTTGACTTGCCGTGTATGTACGTAGCATTAGCAAGGAAACGAACAAGGAACCCGTTAACTGTATGTATGTAAGACCAATTTAAAATTCAATGAAGGCAACAAAGCAAACAAAATGAGTGAGTTATTACATGGCAGAAATATAATGGTTCAACATTAAATGCATGCAGGTGTATAACAATCTTATACAGACACAAGACACTATTGGTAATATTGTCAAAGACTAGTCTTCTCACTTGGTGTATCTCAACATGCATAACATAACAAACTTGTAATATAAGAATTTGAGCTCAATTGGTCGTCGAAGTTGCGAGATAATCATAAATGAAAAGAAAAAACTCCCTTGTCACACGAAGTTGTGTGCTTTCAGATGCTTGATTTCGAGACCTCAAAATCTAATTCTGAGGTCTCGAAATCAAATTCGTGGAAAACAACTTCTTTCTCGAAAACTACGTCACGTCAGAGGGAGCCGTTACTCAAAATGTTTTATACTATCAACCTCTCCATTACTCGTTACCAAGTAAGGTTTTATGTTAATAACTATTTTGAGTAATTACCAATTGTGTCCACTGCTGTTAAAGGAGAATGCATGCTTCTATATAAGCCAATTACTTTTAATTCATAATATTTCCCGGTAATTTAAAACAAGTTTGCTCAAGTTATTGTCAGAACAAATATTATGTTAGTACCGGTGGTTGTTGCCGTTTTTTATGCGTTAGGGTTTTTTTTTTGTGCCCCACCCCTTAGAAAGTATACTTTTCGTTCCGTGTTCAATGAGTTTGACTTTCTGCAATATGCTTCCTCTAAACTTAATCACTTCTAGAGCGTTATTTGCATTCATTTTGATTTCTTCATGACAAAGGTTTGCCCTACAAGTTTCGTTTCTGACCTCTTTACCTTTTCTGTAATGTATCCTCTCACTATTTATATCTCTATTCTTGTAGGATGTTAACGGACTCTAGATTGTAAGATTTGTTGTGTGTGATAGATTCGGCTCCTTTAAACTCAGAGGGTTTCTGGCGCAACTTAATTTATGATGTTTTTTACAGTGCTTGCCCCAGATTTATGACATATGGATGTGGGGCAGGAAATATATATGGGATGCAAGACGAATGCGTAGGTTATCTATTAATTTATTCATCAAAGGTGAAATGTTACTAACTTTAACAACAGGCTAGTTTACACTAGAATACAAATAATGTACTTCAGTACTACACAACAATTCCATTATCTTCAAAATCATATGTTGAGTGCAGGATGAAATGGGACTTTGCAGTAGCTACAGGCTGGTTATGAAAATCTGGATAAACAGAGAAATTAATAACTAAGGTACCGATGGACTTGACCTTAAAACATATATTAGTTTTGGTTTTTACCCATACTAATTAATATTCTTTATCCCCGATGCAAATTTAACACATATATTAAGGGAATCAATGTGTGGTGAAGAGGTTTTCAACGAGTGGTTTAATCCCAACGAGGACTGGTTCTTGATAATTTTACCGAGACGAAGTCGAGGTAATATCAAGAGCCAGGCCTCAGCGGGTTTAAACCACTAGTTGAAAACCGATTAAACACACTTTGATTCCCATTCATAAATACCTTTTCGGTAAAAAAACATCAACACTTACGGTCAAAAAGTAAAATAAATGCAAAAATTATAATAAATTGTTCAATGATTTCTTTCAACACAACACCCCCCCCCCCCCAGCTATGAAATGGTAAGGCCCAGTCAAGGCCCTCGGGTAAACAACTCCTTATAAGGAAATACTGTGCGCGTCGCGCGTATCGCGTGATGTGGCACAACTGTCTTGGCCGTTGCTCTCGACCAATAGGAATGAAGAAATGTTCAACACTTTTTACTGGTCATAAACAAAGGTTTATACACACCCACGTGACGCGCTCTCCACCAATAGGAATAGCGAAACTGTCTGAGGTATTTATGAATATACCTTAAAACATGTTTCAATAATCGAATCTCTGCGAAAACCTAATAATTTCATATTGTGACGTGCCGTGATTTGACCCAATAAATCGTCTAGTAGGTCCTTATATGTTTGTTATGAGATCGCAGACAGGAGCAAGAAACCATAAAAAGCAGGAATATTATAGATTTGTTTCAGTTGCATTTTGAGCTACGGTACTGCACTGATGATGGTCTTAAACCAAGCAGTACTCAATCTATCCCTGAAGACTTGTTAGTGTGGTGTTGATCTGCATGACCGCGTTTGCTTGCTGTCGTACTGAGACAGCCATCTTAACGTTGGAATGGGAGGCAGTGTAGCATTCTCATTGATGGTTCTATTGATGGGGTTACACACACCAACCTGTTCTGGGTACGTTCCAAACAGCTTGAGTATATTTGTATTCACGTTCAAAAGTGCCAAACATTCGATTTATTCAGAAAGCCGTATCTTACCAGCCCTTGAGATTGCCCGTGAAACCATCTCACACCGTGTGCAGAGAAGGGAGTACGCCAACTTTACTCTACGGTGGGTTTACTCATTCCACGGTTGCAGTCACGGCATACAGCATGCCGTAGGAGAAGCAGCTCAACTGTATTTTGAAGAAGACGTAGTTTCTTATATTGGGCCTCCTTGCAGTTACCCCCTCTCAAGTGTAGCTGATTTTGCTGCTGCAAAGGGTATACCAATTTTCTCCGGCAGTGCTGGTTCGAGTGAATTGGATAATAAAGTCAGGTATCCAACGTTGACTCAAACGGTGTTTAAACCAAGCACAATGGCATCTTTCTTGAGGGGGTTGTTTTACAAGTACGATTGGAATTCCTGTGTTGTGATAAACTCTGGACATCTCTACCTGCGACCTGCTCTTGAAATTGAAGCTGTGTTGTTTGAAGCCGGAGTTAGAATCTTTTATCGTCGTCTTCAGACTGACAGTGACTTGGATATTATTTTAGAAGAAGCATCTTTGAACAGTCGAGGTGAGTCGTCAACAATATTTGTTTTACCACCAGGGTAACGTCTAACTTTGCGAGGCGAAACCTATACCCGTCGTAGGCAGGACCGTCTCCTGATACGAAAATCTACTCCGCGGTAAAAGAATATAAAGCAAGACAAATTCTTAAAAGAAGATAATCGACCAAGCAAGTAGATACAGTGCTGCAGAAAACCAAATTGTTTATTGATACCTCACCATGCAATGCCTCATATCATATTAGACAGGTTCCGTCCTGCGAAAGATCAAGCTCGTTCAGCATTTTTTTCAAAGACAATTTACAAAATTATTTATATATGAGAACAGTAAAATCATCTTTATAATAAAGCTGTCGTAAATGTACTTCTCACCTGTGTTTTGTTGCTGTCATTCAACCACTGGAACATTGAAGGAATTAGCGAATGGTTAAACACAAGTCTTTAAAATCAGTGACAGTAAAGTATGTCTCATATTTGATATTTGAGCGTCACGTGATTGAACAGCAAATATTGATTTTGCCTGTTGGTAAAGAATATTGGACCATATAGAATTAGGTTTATAGGTTTATACAGTGATTGTCTGTCTTGCACATCGATATTGGACATTCCCGTGGGTTTGTAAAGTGAATGTCTACCTTGCACATCGATATTGGATATTGAACATTCCCGTGGGTTTGTACAGTGAATGTTTACCCTGTACATCAATATTGGATATTGGTCCTTCACGTACGTTTCTACAGTAAATGTTCGCCTTGTAGATCTACTTCGGGTGCAATTCCTTTGTTTTCCACTTCCGTATATCTGGTTTGATGTATTTGTACCAGTAGGTCTTTGTTTGAGGTTGGTGTCGGTACTGCATTTAGAACAACGCTGTTGTTGAGATTTAACATTGAGCTAAAATAGCCAAGGTTGTTTAGTCCCAACTGTAGAAGCAAAGTGTTGCAACCAAAGATTATAGAGCGCCGGAAGGCGCGGCGCTCTATAGTCTTTGGTTGCAACCACTCAGAAGTACCTTAAATAATCTTTTATTGTGAGAGAAAGCATCACGAGCGGTAAAGAAAGACTTTTATGCAATTCAATCAATGCAAAATTCACAACCAAAGAATTTCTGTTTTAAGGTGTCAGCGGAGAAAGTCTTTGATTCAATGTCGGCCTTCAGTCAATAGAAGTATATTAGATTTCCATGGAAAAAAAGAGGCTCAGGAAAAACTTGATTGCTCTTCACCGGCCAAAAACACAACTTGACAATTGTACACAATGGATTACTTTCACTATCTGGGGAAAAGGACAAATAAAGTCTTTTTGATTTCTTTCCACAAAGAAAATAACTCCCTGTGTCGACTTAAGTCGATCTGCTCATCATGAAGGGTATAAAAAGCTCGACGTTCCGGAGTTACTTCAAAGCATGCTGCCCGGTCCATTGTAGGAGGATGTGGTGTATATATCATAGGGCTATTTGAAGTAAAAGAAAAACGGACGGGGTATAAACAAAAATTGTTTTTGTTTCCAAACTGATTTGAAACTTCGCCTTACCGTTAATTTTTACAACAGCTTTTAGTGTGGTGTTGATCTGCATCACACACTGCTTTGCTTGCTGTCGTACTGAGGAGACAGCCATCTTAACGTTGGAATGGGAGGCAGTGTAGCATTCTCATTGATGGTTCTATTGATGGGGTTACACACACCAACCTGTTCTGGGTACGTTACAAACAGCTTGAGTATATTTGTATTCACGTTCAAAAGTGCCAAACATTCGATTTATTCAGAAAGCCGTATCTTACCAGCCCTTGAGATTGCCCGTGAAACCATCTCACACCGTGTGCAGAGAAGGGAGTACGCCAACTTTACTCTACGGTGGGTTTACTCATTCCACGGTTGCAGTCACGGCATACAGCATGCCGTAGGAGAAGCAGCTCAACTGTATTTTGAAGAAGACGTAGTCGCTTATATTGGGCCTCCCTGCAGTAACCCCATCTCAAGTGTAGCTGATTTTGCTGCTGCAAAGGGTATACCAATTTTCTCCGGCAGTGCTGGTTCGATTGAATTGGATAATAAAGTCAGGTATCCAACGTTGACTCAAACGGTGTTTAAACTAAGTACAATGGCATCTTTCTTGAGGGGGTTGTTTTACAAGTACGATTGGAATTCCTGTGTTGTGATTAACTCTGGACATCTCTACCTGCGACCTGCTCTTGAAATTGAAGCTGTGTTGTTTGAAGCCGGAGTTAGAATCTTTTATCGTCGTTTTCAGACTGACAGTGACTTGGATATTATTTTAGAAGAAGCATCTTTGAATAGTCGAGGTTAGTAAGCCATTAAAATAATATGACGTTTGGTTTGAAGTGAAAGCAAAATGCTATTTAAGAGCTAAAACAACGAATCTCTTGGTCGGACTGAACTCTATTTTTATTTTTAAAATGTTGTCCCTTCCTCTTATTGCTACGGTGTTTTGTTGCGGGTACAGTTTGTTTTTTCTTCAATAGTCTGGTTTTGCTTGTGTTTTAATGTTTTCTTTTGTGTGATTTTTAAATGTTTCAGTGCAATCACCTTTTTATATTGTATAATTATATTTTTATCGTTGGCAGGAGTCTGGTTTTACACATCTTTCGATGACAGTTTTATACTTTTGTTTTAACCTTGACAGCCCCTGTACAACTTGTAACTATTGTGTATGTCTAAAAATTGTAAATAAATAAACAATAAATAAAAGCAGAGGCCGGGCTAGACTGCGTAAAAAACGGTTCCCTTTTTATGATAGAAATATCCCGAAAACAAAAATGGTGACGAAAACAAAAATGGTGAGGTTTAGCTGCACGCTGCGCGAGCTGAACGTGAACGTAAAACATTGTGCAATTTCTAGGCGACGTCACCCCTTTGGGATTATTTCATTCTCACGTCTGACGTCTGCACATACGTACTTGACGTGAGAAATTATAATTTCACGTATGCTTAACACGTGATATTTTTACAACAAAAGTTTTTGACGTTCACGTTCACGTTTTTGCTCAGGTATCAACGTGCAGCTAAACCTCCTTTATATTGGTTGAGAGTCGTGCGTGCGCGCACACACGTGCACTTTTCACATTGATTTAACATTTAAAAATGGTGGTAAATGACGTCACGTGCAATCCGTCTTTGTCAAATGAAGAACCCTTTTCTTAAATTAAATGAAGAAATGTGAACAATAAAAATATTCATTACATCCAGAACTGTTTAAATTAAATACACAGTTAGTTTGTTGCATTGGACACATAGCAGACATTATAAATTATTTGTCCTTGATAAAAGCAATTTTTCTTGTAAAGTAAAAAAGAAAAAGAAGAAAAAAAGGAACTTGCGAAACAGCGCGCCGACTAAATTATTTTAAATACTGTGTACCCGATTGCAACGTCGTATCACGAAATGACTTTCCTGCGATAGACTCATTTCCTTGATTAAATTACTTTCAGACGGAACCAGACGAAGATGTAATTGCATCGTCTGACAATGCAGTGTAAAAAAAAATTGACCACGAGTTTGACGCTACATTACTTCTGTATCGGTCATGTTGATGTACAAGTAAAAAGGTTTGGGTACTTTTTGTACGACACAAAACACAACGTTCACAGATTTAGAACCTTACACTATTTCAAGATAATGATGGAATAAATATGCCTCGAAATTGGACGGTTTTCCCGATACGTTGGATCTAAACACGGCGCGCCAATTTTGTTGAGTCAAAATTTTTACTACACAAAATGGCCGACCGTGTTAGTTCGCAGAGTAAAGGGAAGACAGTGCAATTCAAATCATACATGGGTTGACCATTGTATTATACTTTTAAAACATCTTTCTTACCATATGCATTTCATAACAAACGGTTACAAGCGCTTTTTGTCATAGACCAACTCGCCCTGTCCAAGGTAGACTTGAGTCATGTCCCAATCCCGTGACATCGCCAAAGAACTATCGTTTCGCGCCCAACCTGTCCCGTATTCTCAGGACCCTATTTTTACGGCGAGCGCGCACTGTATTATACGGCCTGGGCCCAATTTCATAAAGCCTGTAAGCTCAATTATTTGCTTAGCATGAAATTTCTTCCTTGATAAAAATAGGATTACCAGCCAAATTTCCATTTGGTGTTCATTGCGTGTTACTGGTGCTCAGCTGTTGCTTGCTTATCCTGAAAATCACAAGGAAATTTGGTTGGTAATCCAGTTTTTATCCAGGAAGAAATTTCATGCTAAGCAAATTGTTGTGCTTACAGTCCTTGTTAAATTAGGCCCTGTTTGCTATAGATGGCGCGATGTGCTTGAGACCTCTCTCACGAGAACGGGAAATGAATCAAGTCTATATGTGTCCATGGCAACGTGTCATTTTAAAGGCAGTATACACTATTGGGAATTACTCAAAATCATTATTAGCATAAATCTTTTCTTGGTGACGAGTAATGGGGAGAGGTTGATAGAAAAACAAACATTGTGAGAAACGGCTCCATCTGAAGTGCCACAGTTTCTGGGAAAAAAAGGTAATTATTCACGAATTTGATTTCGGCACCTCAGATTTAGAACTTGAGGTCTCGAAATCAACCATCTAAACGCACACAACTTCGTGTGACAAGGGTTATTTTTTGTCCATTATTATCTCGCAACTTCGATGACCGATGAGCTCAAATTTTCACATGTTTGTTATTTTATGCATATGTTGAGATACACCAACTGTGAAGGCTAGTCTTTGACAATTACCAATAGTGTCCAGTGTCAAGGTAGATTGAATCACAATCCTTCTGGGAATATGTTTGATATCACGTGTGACTACAATTAAAATAAAAATCCGTGATTTTGAACGGCCTTTAACGAATGGGAATGCTTTAACTATACAATGGAATGGTGCATGCGCATAACTCGTGTGACGGTTACCGCCCAACTTTATGTGTTTGTTAACAAAACAGTAAAAATGCATCTGCAGCATTTACTTATAGTTAATGCATAAGATAAAACAAGAAATGAAGGCCAGATTATACGATAGAATAACTCCGCCTTGAGAAGCGGCTAAATAGATGCTGAGATTAGTATTTGCCGATGGGTAATGCGATAGATTTCAAGGATGTGTTTTCCTTGAAATGTTAACTATAAGAAGCGGATTCGATGGTGGGAGGACAAGATCTGGAAAAGTCTAGTAGAAAGAATGACACACTTGTCTCTACACTGTGCAAAACGACGATTTGTTTCAAGTCATAAATAATGGAAGCTTTTCAAGTACTGTTGACAATCGTTTCGTTTGCTCTGACAACGTCTCGTAGTGCAGCAGCCACCGATGTGAATGTGGTTGTATTTCTGTTTCGACGTGAATCCATTTATGGTGACACTCGTTTACTACCAGCCCTTGAGATCGCCCGTGATACCATCTCACACCGCGTGGAGAGAGGCGAGTACGCCAACTTCACTTTACACTGGGAATACTCGGCAGAGGGTTGTGGACACGGTGTCCAGTATGCCGTTAAAGACGCTGCACAGCTGGTCTTCGAGAAAGACGTCGTGGCTTTCTTCGGACCTTCTTGCAGTTCCAGTATGGAGAGTGTTGCCGACTTTGCGGCTCCTATGAATATTCCAATTTTTTCGGGAAGTGCTGGGGCAGCAAGTCTTGGCAACAAAAAAAGATACCATACACTTACTCAGACTAACAACAATCCAGGAGCTATGGTGTCCCTCGTCCAAGACATTTTTCTGCACAATGGTTGGGATTCTTGCGTCTTATTGCGAAAGGGTCATCTCTTCTTACGCGCAGGATCCGCCTTGGAAGACGGTCTCCGTGAAGCTAATATAAGACCCTACTCAATTTACCCGGCAGAGTCGAGTGAAGAAGAATTTAAATCTGCCCTGAAGGAAGCATCTGTGAATAGCCGAAGTGAGTACCAAAAAAACGGTTAACCCACACTTGTTTGCAGTTTTATACCTGATATGTGATTGTTCATTATAATGTGTTTGAATTGTATTGTGTGATCGTCGGTTTGGAGTAAACACAATCATTTTTTGGGCATTTTGCAGTCAGAGCTTGTTGTTTGGTGTATTGCTCTCCTTCAAAAGATGTAGATTCAGCGTTGTAAATCTTCTTTGCCAGAAAGTGAGGGATGGATGGGTTTGAAATGTGTGAACTAACGGAAGCCTCTTAGAATGTGTTTTTCTAAGGCGGATTCAGGGTATGAAAAAAGGGTAGCGGATGCCCATGGGAGGGGGGGGGGCGAGATTGTGCAGCAATGCATGCAAAAAAACCTTTAAAGCGTTGGAACCGCTCCCTAAAACACAAAGATTATTACAAGTAATAACTTATATGCTCTCGATCCTGACGATGACAAGAACAAGCTGGAGTGCATTTTGGAGACCCCAACCAAAAACTGTTTCTGACGTCATAACCAAAACGGTTACCGAGCTCACAAATCGGTTATCGTTCAGTCTGAACAGCAGAACCAACGACCAACAACCGAACCAGTTTTTGGTTGGGGTCGCCAAAACGCACTCCGAGTCGAAATGTTGAGAGAACTCAATCCGCGGCATAGCAGTTAATATCGATTCTATAAGCTATAAGTAGTAGTATCGCCAATATTCTACACCTTCCACCCAGGTATAGTAGTTAAAAAGCAGGACTGTATACAGTTCTTTTTAGAACTTGGAGATCTCCCGAACAATCCGATATATCTACTCCGCGGTGGTAGACTATATAGCAAGACAGTTCTCTAAAGAACAAACTCTAATAATAATAATAATAATAAGACTTGTAATGCGCACATATCCACCCTGCTGGGTGTTCAAGGCGCAGTAAAAACCAAAAACAAAACAAAAACAAAACACAACACAAAGAAAAACAGACACAACAAAATTAGTCATTGAAAACCTGTGACATAAGATAAGTTTTGAGAAGAGACTTTAATTTTGCAGTACAAAGACAAGATCGAAGATTAAGTGGTAGAGAGTTCCAGATGCGTGGCGCGGCTGAAGAAAAAGACCTGTCACCCCATGAGTGTCGAGACTTGGGTTCAATGAGGAGAAGCATAGAACTTGATCGAAGATTCCTTGATGGAGTGTAAACTTGAAGCAGTTCAGAAATATAGTGGGGAGCCTTGCCATTAAGAGCGTTGTGGACAATGAGCATCAGCTTGAAGATGATTCGTTGAGAGATAGGGAGCCAGTGTAGTTGTTTCAGAATGGGGGTGATAGAACAGGATTTTCTAGACAGTGTCACAATGCGGGCAGCAGTATTTTGGAGCCGTTGAAGTCTGGAAATCTGGTTGTTAGGAAGACTGTAGAGAAGAGCATTGCCGTTGGCAAGTAGATACACACATGGTGTTACCGCAAACCAAATATATATTGATACCTCGCCATGCAATGCGAGTCAATTCCTATAAACTTACATTATATTGCAATAATAATAACAATTTATGTTGCGCTCTTTCTCCAGGACCAGCCTGTTCGAGGGCGCAAAACAGTAAAAAAAAAAAACATAAGAAAATTACACAGAAACAGTTTAATAAAAGTACATTGTAAAAATATAACCAAAACGGTTACCGAGCTCACAAATCGGTTATCGTTCAGTCTGAACAGCAGAACCAACGACCAACAACCGAACCAGTTTTTGGTTGGGGTCGCCAAAACGCACTCCGAGTCGAAATGTTGAGAGAACTCAATCCGCGGCATAGCAGTTAATATCGATTCTATAAGCTAAAGTAGTGGTATCGCCAATATTCTACACCTTCCACCCAGGTATAGTAGTTAAAAAGCAGGACTGTATACAGTTCTTTTTAGAACTTGGAGATCTCCCGAACAATCCGATATATCTACTCCGCGGTGGTAGACTATATAGCAAGACAGTTCTCTAAAGAACAAACTCTAATAATAATAATAATAATAATAATAAGACTTGTAATGCGCACATATCCACCCTGCTGGGTGTTCAAGGCGCAGTAAAAACCAAAAACAAAACAAAAACAAAACACAACACAAAGAAAAACAGACACAACAAAATTAGTCATTGAAAACCTGTGACATAAGATAAGTTTTGAGAAGAGACTTTAATTTTGCAGTACAAAGACAAGATCGAAGATTAAGTGGTAGAGAGTTCCAGATGCGTGGCGCGGCTGAAGAAAAAGACCTGTCACCCCATGAGTGTCGAGACTTGGGTTCAATGAGGAGAAGCATAGAACTTGATCGAAGATTCCTTGATGGAGTGTAAACTTGAAGCAGTTCAGAAATATAGTGGGGAGCCTTGCCATTAAGAGCGTTGTGGACAATGAGCATCAGCTTGAAGATGATTCGTTGAGAGATAGGGAGCCAGTGTAGTTGTTTCAGAATGGGGGTGATAGAACAGGATTTTCTAGACAGTGTCACAATGCGGGCAGCAGTATTTTGGAGCCGTTGAAGTCTGGAAATCTGGTTGTTAGAAAGACTGTAGAGAAGAGCATTGCCGTTGGCAAGTAGATACACACATGGTGTTACCGCAAACCAAATATATATTGATACCTCGCCATGCAATGCGAGTCAATTCCTATAAACTTACATTATATTGCAATAATAATAACAATTTATGTTGCGCTCTTTCTCCAGGACCAGCCTGTTCGAGGGCGCAAAACAGTAAAAAAAAAAAAACATAAGAAAATTACACAGAAACAGTTTAATAAAAGTACATTGTAAAAATATAAGCAAAATAGAATTCGAAGCCTTATAGTGTTGTCATACAGACCAGAAGTTGCATGAACACCATCAAACTGAAACTATTAAAACAATGCAACTTACTTACGATTAAGCCAGCCTTTCTGTGTTATCTTTTGAGCAACAGTAGTTTGAAAGTTTTGCAATTTTGATATTTGTCCTAGGATTTGGAACTTGCATTTCAAAAATCATCATTCAAGGGAAATAGGGGAAGCATGAGAATCAGTTTTCGAGAAAGAACTAATTTTCCACGAATTTGATTTCGAGACCTCAGAATTAGATTTTGAGGTCTCGAAATCAAGCATCTAAAAGCACACAACTTTAGTGTGACAAGGGTGTTTTTTCTTTCATAGTTATCTCGCAACTTCGTCGACCAATTGAGCTCAAATTTTCACAGGTTTGTTATTTTGTGCATATGTTGACATACACCAAGTGAGAAGACTGGTCTTTGACAATTACCAATAGTGTCCAGGGTCTTTAATCTAGCCTTCGAGAAAGATTCTGCTAGGCTCGAAACTTCAGGCCATCAACCATTTTGTGCATTTTATTCAGTCTTTTTTTGGTTGGTAAGTTGCCTGCAACAGCTAATTCTATTTTATAATAGTAACATAGAACGAAGTATGAGAATAGGGCATAAATATCGCGAGCGCAGAAAAAAAGGTCTTATTAAATATCGGCATTCGAGAAAATACAATCTGCACCTCTAAGGATTTTTATATGAAAACGCGTCCCTGGAGATACTTGAGAGCTTTTAACAGCCCAAACATAACTTTAACACAATGGCTTAGTTCACTTTCTAGGGAGAGGAGCGTATAGAACGCCCGATTGATTTAATTCTGCAAAGAAAACAATCTACTTGGGATGGTCGGAACTCAACGTCGGCTTAAGTCGAATTAATGCTGTTTTTGTTTCTTGGGGTATTATTTTGTTTGTTCGTTTCTTCGTTTCTTGGTTTCCTTGGTTTTTTTTGTTTCTTTGTCTCTTTGTTTTTTTTCCCCCTTTTCTTTCTTTCTTTTATTCTTTCGTTCTTTCTTTGTAAAGATGGAGTTAGGGTCTTTGTTTACTTCTTTAATGGATCCAATTGATTTGAGGATGAATAAAATGAAGCTGCAGTTTAAATCGAAGTCTTAAAAGATGCGAAGAACTTGGAAGTCACTGTGTCTCAAATTTATAATGGATGATATATAAAGACTGAAATCCACTTCGTCGAAACTTAATTCTCCCCACTTAACAACTTCGCTATAGGTAAACTAAATTGTTTTTTTTTTGTTTTTTCTTCATAGTTGTACGTTTAATTTGATTTCAATTTTCGTTAGCTGTCCAGCGAGTATTTTCAACTTTAACAATAAATAACAAGTTATTAAAAAAATCAATAACAAATAGGTCTTATATAAGTAAATATTTTGATACCGGTATTCAAATTTAGAAACTTCGTTTGTTATCAAACTCTTCCCTGGATTTGATGAAGTATTATTTTGATCCAAGATAAAACAGTTGTGTCATTGTTTATGAATCTATTGATACCTGTCAAGGAATGAGTCTATTCCTCGGAGAATAGTCAGTGCCGCGGGTTGGAAGCTGTTAATTGTCACAACAGGAAAGGACAGACACAAGGGAGATTTGAGTATCTAGCAAAACTCCTATAATCCACTGAAATAGGATGCTGTGTAATGCCACTCTGCCATAGTTGATGTGAACTCAAATAGACAAGTTGGATGCGTACGTCATCTTCTGTAAAGGCCATTTTCTGATTGTTTTTCTTCTCCAAAGAACATCTTCAATATCTAAATATATATTCAGTAAGAATTAGCCCTTTTTTAATTGGACTCTTCCTCTGATGTGCTGAACACAGATAATGTGTAGTATAACATGAAAGTGTAAGGCCGCCAGGGCTAAGTTAGAATGAACTATTAACAAAAACAAAAATAGTAAACTTACGGGTACAACTATGTTATACATTTCTTGGAGGGGGTGTTGGCTCTGAAAAAGTTGGTTCTCCCCTGAAGACGACATACAGAGTTGACCCTTCGAAACGTCGCGACAAATTCAGACCCAACACTCCCTTAAAATGGTTGCATTACATGATGCTATGTTGAATGAGTAGGGATAATAACTTCGAGCAAAATACTAAATGTTGAAACGCCTTGAGCGTCACTGAGTGACGGATATGAGCGCCATGGAAGAAGCCACCGTATTTAAAGTCAGTGGACACTATTGATGTATAATAATGAAAGAAAAAAACGGAGTTGTGTGCTTTCAGATGCTTGATTTCGTGACCTCAAATTCTAAATCTGAGGTCTCGAAATCAAATTCATGGCAAATTACTTCTATCTCGAGAACTACCCCACTTCAGAGGGAACCGTTTCTCACAATGTTTTATACTACCAACCTCTCCCCATTACTCGGTACCAAGTAAGGTTTTATGCTAATAACTATTTTGAGTAATTACCAATAGTGTCCACTGCCTTTTAATGATATTGACGACTAAATTTGTTTTAAAGTCAACTTGTCCGTTAATGTTTAGTGCGTTTAAACACCAATGACACGTGAATGTATGTCCTGTTCTATCTTTGTTTTGTGGGAGCAATGATCTCAAACATTGTCGATTCTGCTTTTGTCAAAATGATCGTATCTTGACGTTCTTGAAGGGGAGTAACAAACTTTCATTGACAGTTCCTTCGATCAAATCTAAGGTTTTTCTGTGTTCTAGGCTTAATCTTCACCTTGACAGATGCTTATCAAGCGTCGAGAAGTATCCTTCAAACGGATTCTTGAACTAATTCTCCCACACACAAAGCCTACAACCAATAGTAAACACAAGATCTGAAATGGTTTTATTGGAAATCCCTCCTGTTGATTTTGTTGCAGGTGAAGTCGCAGTAGCACTTGCAAAATAGACATCAGGCCTGTGTACTTCGTTTTGATAAAGGGCAAGGGGACCAGTGCATTTTCTCTTTGATAAAGGGCAACTAAGAGGAAATTGCAAATTACTACTGGAGCACTTCAAGGGCACCAAGGCAATGTCAAGGGGGCACGGAGGCAGGCATTACTTTGTCAGGAAAGGTTCGCCAATTGGCGTACCAAACACAACTCATTGACAAAAACAAACACTTTGGGGAGGAACTAATGTTTCTTATTGTTATTACGGACGGGGATAAAACCCGTATGAACTGATATATCCATTTTGAAATATTAAAACATTTTGGACCCAAATTAGAACTGTAATTAACGCAAAAAACGGAAATACAAGTTATTGGAACCATAATATTTGCCAACGTGAAAGAAAGGTATTGTTTGCTTCAAATGTCAGGTTTTTCAATGAAAGGTATATTTGCATGTTAAACATGCTTACTTACCCACCGAGTGGTGTCCTCGAAACACGATGGTTTCTCTATGCCTTTTTTGGTCCCCTTGGTCGACTTGAAATTATACCATTTTAGATCTTTTATTGCTTGTATAATAACAAGTACAAAGACTTTCAAACTTTTTTTCTCTTCCAGTTATTGTGATTAGTGCAGATGGTGATGATGTTCGTCAGATCATGTTAAGTGCTTACGAACTTGGTATGACAAATGGTGACTACGTCTTCATCAGCTACCATCCCTTCAACAACACCAAGACATTTGGAGATGACTCGTGGAACCAGGTAAGATGACGTCACAGAGGAATCAAGTACTGCGTTGTCCTAAAAGCTCTGGGTTTTTGCACAAAAGTTTCCCAATTCCTAAAGCAAAAAGTGAAGTGGCGATGTTGAGTGCATTATATTACACCTAGTCATTAAAGGGAAGAAATACTTTGGCCATCACTCTTAAAATTAAAATCAATACAAAACCATTACAGATGATTGAACCTGGTAAGATGACGTCACCGAGGACTCAAGTAAAATACCTTTACTGCGTTATCGTTCCCTAAAACTCTAGGTTGTTGCGCAAAAACGTTCACAATTCCCAAAGTAACATAAAAATGGGGAAAGTGGCCACGTTGAGTGCTTTATATATACACTTAAGTCATTAAAGGGAAGAAATACTTTTGGTTATCGCTCTTACAATATAAAGCAATACAAAACCATTGTAGATAACTCATGGAACCAGGTAAGATGACGTCACAGAGGAGTTAAGTAAAACACCTGCACTGAGTTATCCTTTCCTAAAGTTCTAGGTGTTTTTTAACAACATCAGTTTCCAAAATCAACATGTAAAGTGGCCATGTTGAGTGCGTTGTATAAAACCTTAAAGGCACTGGACACTATTGGTAATTGCTCACAATAATTGTAAGAATAAAAACCCACTTGGTAACGAGTAACGGAGAGCTGTTGAAAACACTGTGAGCAACGGCTTCCTCTGAAGTGAAATAGTTTTTGAGAAAGAAGTACTTTCTCAATAAATATTTGTATTGATTTCGATACCTCACGCGAGAGGTCTCAAAATCATGCATCTGAAAGCATACATCTTCATGTAACAACGGTGTTTTTTCTTCCATCATTGTCTTGTAACTTCGACGACCAATTGAGTTTTAATTTTCACCGGTTTGTTATTTTGTGCCTTATGTCGATTTACACCACGTCTTTGACAATTACCAATACTGTCCAGTGCACTGCAGTGTCTTTAAGGCAATATAGAAAAAAAGTAATGACAATTATCAATCACAGCGGCCTTACATTCATGTGTCTTAGACGTCCATTAACTTCCCGCATTGAAATCAATTGGCAATCAGTGGAAGAAATGCTCAATATATGAAAATATTGATTGACACGAAATGAATAAAAGTGTGGATATTTTATTAATTCATTTAACTCTAAAAATCTGGTGATTTTGTTCTTCATACAGGGTGACGAGAATGACGCCAAGCTTAAAATCGCTTACAAAGCGCTGATGACGATCCGACTCTTTGAGCCAACAACTGATGAATACATCAATTTCCAAAAGGAGATGAACCGTCGGATGTTGGAGTCGTATAACTTTACTCCTACAGCTGGGGATGAGGTTTGAAAAATTCTTGAAAATTCATTAAGATTTCACTAAAAATAGCACTTTTAGCTTAGACTGAATTTATATATTTGGTTTGCGGTAACACCATGTGTGTATCTATACTTGCCAGGTAGAGTTCGTTCTTTAGAGAACTGTCTTGCTTTATTGTACCACATGAAACCAGGTAAGATGATGTCACAGAGTAAGTAAAACAGATTGACTTTGTTTTACACTACAAAAATAGACAATTAGATATTACATCCAGAAGTTTTGTAAGCTAATCGCCAGAAGCGGGGGGGGGGGGGGGGGGTGAAATTAGAACAATTAATGAAATTCAGATGACTGTCTCTAGCTACCGGGCAACCTCGGTAGTCTAGTTGGTAAGACACTGCTCTAGAATTGCAAGGGTCGTGGGTTCGAATCCCACCCGAGTAACATGCCTGTTATATTTTTTTCACGGGACTGGGGAAAGTACTGAGTATACACTGCTAATTCGTATCGGTGTATGGGTAAAACAAAACAAGTTAATATTTGAAAATGTTGTGGTCAAATTGGATTTCACGAAGAAAACACTTAGCTTATAGAACGAGCTTTCTTACTTTTTAATTGATGCACTCATTAATATGAATAAATTTATTATCTTGAACATGCGTACACTTCTAGCAGAAAATCCTGTTTTACGAAAGTGATTAAAATGATGTGTTGACTTGAAGACATTGGACACTATTGGTAATTGCCGAAGACCAGTCTTCTCACTTGCTGTATCTCAACATATGCCTGTGAAAATTTGAGCTCAACTGGTCGTCGAAGTTGCGAGAGTAAGGTTTTATGATAATAATATTTTGAGTTATTGACAATAGTGTCCACTGCCTTTAACCTTCAGTTGTCCGAGTTAATCTTTTTTTCTCGGGTTTACCATGAACCATTTGAATTGACTTTTCACTTGTTGTCTTTTATATCTAGGCCAATTTCTTTGCTACATCTTTCCATGATGCTTTAATCTTATATTCTCTGGCCATTAATGAGACACTTCATGAGGGAGGAGACATCCGGGATGGTCTAGCTTTAAGAGACAAGATGTGGAATCGTACATTTCAAGGTAAACCACACGTATGGATGCACTACCTAGGATTTGGTTTTCTTGTTGGCAACTTACATTACGTTGCAATGTGTTGACTCGTACATCATGACAACAACAAGGATTTCGGGTTAAGTGCCTGACAGTGACTGTTTTCAGCGACTCAGTGACCTTGCCCGCGACCTTTTACGGATTCAAATCCATCTAAACTATTATTTCAACCTTTGGGATTACCTTTTAGGTATTGCCGGTGAAGTGTCTATCACAGAAAAGGGCGACCGAGTTGCAGTGTATTCTCTATGGGATATGACAGACACTGAGAACGGTGTGTTCGAGGTTGGTTAATGCTCAATGGTGTATTATGATAATTCAATAATTAATGACAAAGTCAAGTTACCCTCAGCTAGCAATATGATAAGAATGTGATTTTGTTATTTTCAATTTCATAAAGTTTGACTGACTTTGCCTTTCTATAAAGGTGGTTGCTGACTATTATGGAGTTTCCAATACAATCCAATGGTATAAAGAGATTGTATGGCATGGGAGACATGACGGCAGTGTACCGCCTGACACTCCACCCTGCGGATTCTACAACGAGAATCCAGAATGCCAAGACGAAGGTACATTTTAGTTAATTGATTGTCAAACATTTGGTTGTTAATTGTTCACGAACATAGAGCCCTCTTGTTTCGTCAAATGGTTCCAACTTCCATGTCTACACTTTCCATGACCAGACTATATTATTCACGTTGGCAACATACTGCATGACGTCACCGACCATTTCGCTGTTTGACGTCATCGCCCATTACGCTGTAACGCCTGTTTGTAGAATGTGCATTAATTCAATGTATGGATATTACTACTGGAACGTGCTACATCAAAAGAAAAGTTACCTTTCAAAATGGCGGACATACAATGCGTGCCATGATTGGACATCTGGAAACTCAAAACTCATTTCCTGTTAATTTTCAGGTTGATATAACTTATTGAGTTATGTTTAGTGACAAAATCAGGTTGCTTTATTTAATCAATATCGTCATCACCCCGCATAGAACGCCCTCTTTTGAAACCTCTTCTTCAATCTGTTTATAGCATTGTGGTTTCAAGAAGCAACAACAAGCCATTATTTGAGATATGGTTGGCATATAACACTATTGTTGTTTGGGTAAATTTGTCCATAAACACCAAAACCAAAAAGTGCACTCCTACAGTGACCAAAATAAACCAAAAGGGTTAATTGGCTCAACTCCGTGATCAGTTCACAATGGACCCTTCCCATGAAATATGCTAATAAGATTCACGCGTGCGTACAGACCCTGTTGGTTGGCAAACGCCATAGAGTTGTGCACTAAGCAGACGCGCAGTCGCGTCTGCGTCACGCACCCATTAGCCGTGTACAAAACAGCGCGATGTTCCCTCATTTTGCCAACCAAAACGTTAGTGCGCACGCGCTACGTGCAATTTACATATTTCATGGGAAGGGTTCATTGCCTCTTGATTTCAGCCAAAAACAAGCAGCTCAGGAGAGTTCTGTTTCTGTGTAAATTATAATCTAAAACGCAAAACAACTTCTTATGTTTTTTTGTTTGTTTTGCCATTATTTCTAACAGCTGATAACACCTTGGTGATGGTATCGTCTATCCTAGCTGCATGTGTAGTGATCGCCTCGGCATGTGCTATGCTTTTTGTCTACAGGTAAATCCTACTGTAAAAGAATCATGTAGAATTAGTGTACATGACGCGTGAGTCTCACTCATCCCTACTAATTAGACTAACGGCCAATATACATAAGTCTATGGAACTAAAATGCATAGCTTGTTACCTGGGAAAAAAAGCAATAAATTAATGAATAAAACACGGAAGATACAAACAATATTGTCATTACTCAAAATGTTAGGAAGTTTTTAAATGTCCATCCTCGGGCGATGTTCTCGGTGTAACATCGCGTTAAAGTAAGGTTTAAACTTACGCGTATGTCCATTGGGCAATAGGCAGTAAGGTTTAACTTACGCGTATGTTCATTGGGCAATAGGCAGTAAGGTTTAAACTTACGCGTATGTTCATTGGGCAATAGGCAGTAAGGTTTAACTTACGCGTATGTCCATTGGGCAATAGGCAGTAAGGTTTAACTTACGCGTATGTTCATTGGGCAATAGGCAGTAAGGTTTAAACTTACGCGTATGTTCATTGGGCAATAGGCAGTAAGGTTTAACTTACGCGTATGTTCATTGGGCAATAGGCAGTAAGGTTTAACTTACGCGTATGTCCATTGGGAAATAAACAGATGATATCTTGTCTTTTATAATTGCGTTGCTAATATGACATAGTTAGTTTGATATTATATATAACTGTTAGATATTGTACACTGTCCAATATTGAAAAAGCAACATTGATATTCGCTGTACAAACCTATGCGAATGTCCAATATCCAATATCAAACTATTTTTACTGCCATGTTGCTTGTGCTTCATTGCTTGGGCTTCTTCATTGACATTTTGGACTGTGGCAAATTGACTGTAAGTTATATCATGGCCACTGTCAATTACCATGGAAGAAAGACTTGCCAGCTGGACACTAAACATTCATTTTGCTTTCTCTGTAGGAAGATGAAATTGAATTCGGAGTTGATGAACATGTCTTGGAAAATCCGTTATGAGGATTTGATTTTCAATCATATTTCCAAATCGGTATCATCGTCGATTCGATCCCTGTCAATGGTATGTATTGGTTACCATGGAGTGATCGATAAATCCAAATATTCAGACTGAGTTGAGTATGGTTCTATAGGGTTTGATGAGAGACATTCTACAACAAAGTGTTGCCATAACGTCTCTCCGAGAAAGAAGACAAAATCTGTTGCACATCTTTGGGAAGAAAAATCTCAACTCAACCAATTTCTGTTATCAGTGCTCCCCCAACTAGGATCATTACAATAGCTCTTTTGCACAATCTTCCTTAATCGTTCCCTTTTGTAATACAGACCGATACAAACAACATTCAACAATACATTCTCTAATGAAACCCATGAATTTTAAAGTAGGGCCTGGTTGTGGTTGAAAACAGAAACCATATTGCTGGCTTCTCGTTTGTATTTTTCTAGTCTCAAGTTGAATTTACTTTCATTTTGCTGTAAATTGCTAAAGCCCACTTAACTTGTATACTTGTTGCATTTTTGTTATTTTAACTTTGAAGCGATCTTGGCCTTTGGTTTATCTGTTTCAACGTTATGTGTCGAATATACCAGAATACAAAACATGTCATGTTCTACCAAAGAAATATGAATTATTTAAATATTTAAGTTAAAATGGGTTTGCTTTGATTACGAAATCGTCTTTATTAATGTGTTTTTTTCAGACCGGCTCTATGTCAGATGTAAACAACCAACGACAGATATTTACCAAAGTCGCCCAGTATGAGGTAAGCGAAAACTAGACCTGCTCGACACTTTTGCGACAAGGGTGTTTTTTCTTTTGTAATTATCTCGCAACTTCGACGACCAATTGAGTTCGAATGTTAACAGGTTTGTTATAATGCATCTATGTTTAGATACACCAAGTGAGAAGACTGGTCTTTGACAATTACCAATAGGGTCCAGTTCTTTTACGATAGTCTGTTGGTTATGGTAGTGTTTGTTTGTTTATTGCGTCTGCTAATAATAACCATAATAGAAGAAAATTTATATAGCGCCTTATGCCAGGCCTCATGGGGCTTAACACGAAGAAAAAAACCCACAATAATTTAAATATAGAAACGGCAATTTAAAAACCACAAGAAAGAGAACAAGTTAAAAATCTACACATATTAATTTAAAAAAATTAGTTTCTTAAACTAAAACTAAATAAAAAGACAAAAAAATTAAATGTCTAGAAGTAATACTTTTGGTGTCGTGGATCCATGTTGTATTATGTTGTGTTGTTGAGTTTCTTGTCCCTTCCTCACAAAGGGTTTTGGACGCATTTTGGTCTTTTTGTTTCAGGTTTTGGTTCTCCTTCGTTGAGTTTTCACCTTGTCTATATTACATTATTTTTTACTCCCAATAGGGTCGAATGGTTGCTCTTAAACAGATGAACTCAACCAAGATAGATCTGAATAGAAAAGTACTTCTGGAGTTCCGTAATGTAAGTATTGTTGTATTGCTCGATATGCAGTAGCCTCTTGTCAAGGCGTGCATGGTCTTCCTGTTTCCAGTCGTTGATCGCGGCTCCCCAAGCCACAAATGGCTTGACAAAAGGCTAGGTATGCAGTTCCTATGAACATTAAATTATTCTTTGAGTATTATCTTTTAAATATACTGATAAGCATCGATCGATTCACTGGGAAGGAGAATCGGGAAAACTTTCTTTCAAGATTTCCTCTCAGACATATTGTGCTCATTCTTGTTGAGATTGCCATTTTAAGATACATTATTTCTACTCGATTTTCATCGACAGTTACGTCGTCTGGAGCATAGCAATCTCGTCCGATTCATTGGTGCATGTATTGATGGAACTGATGCAAACAAACAAGTGATCATCACAGAGTATTGCCCCAAAGGAAGTCTTCAGGTTAGAGAAATAAGATTCAAATATTAAATATTCATTTGCCTCTGAAGAAGGGTCCGGTTTGGATCAAAAGTTAAGGTAATCCACCCTACTCAAATATTAAATACAGTATACACCACCCTACTCATTAAATATTAATTACAGTATACATCAAGAACGACCCTCATCAGAAAGTCTACAGGTTAGAGAAATAAGTTTCAAATGGTATTTATTTATTTATAGAGTATACAAACACTAGACGAATGTTGCCTGGATGTAAGGTCAACAAACTGAAGAACTCATTATCGTGGGCCATTCAAGGGTTGCATTTCCCAATAACTATAAACCACCTTTCTTACAATGGGGCAGTATGAACATGTGTCTTGATAGCGTCAAATCAAATGCGTTAAAGCCATTGGACACTTTCTGAACAGAACAAAAATTAAAAGTTCACAGATTTACAAATTAACTTACAGGGTTTACAGAAGGTAATGGTGAAAGACTTCCCTTGAAGTATTATTCATTGAAATGCTTTACTTTTTGAGAAAACATGAAAACAATTATCACTTCTCGATATCGAGAATAACGGATTTATTTTAAACACATGTCATGACACGGCGAAATGTGCGGACACAAGGGTGGGTTTCCCGTTATTTTCTCCCTACTCCGGTGACCGAATGAGCCTAAATTTTCACAGAGTTATTTTATATATAAGTCGTGATACACGAAGTGTGGGCCTTTAGACAATACTGTTTACCGATGTAAGATTGCTTTAAACATTGTTGGATGAAAGGATAAACATTACCAACACATGATAAATTTATAAGTTTGGTACTTTGGAGACTTTCGTTGCCCAATCACTGCAAAAATCCTTCTATAATTTAGGGCAGTGTGTACATTCTTATTTTTAATAGATGACGTTTTAACTTTTCAGGATATTCTGGAAAATGACGCCTTGAAGTTGGATTGGGATTTCAAGAGCTCCCTCCTGATTGACGTCATCAAGGTAAAAACGATGGTTTAAATTGCCGAGTGTAATCTTAAGACGAGTTGGTAGTAATGGGGTTTGGAGTATGTAAGATAAAGTTGAGTTGGTCGAGTTGGTAGTAACGGGTTAGGGTGAGTTAATGTAAAGTCGAATCGGTCGAGTTTGTAGTCATGGTGTGTGTAATTCAATTGATAATTAATAAATGCCCAACTCGACACTCTGGTTATTTGAGTCATGTAGGGATTGAGTTTTCTTCATCACAGTGAGCTTGGTGTTATCATAAGTCGAGTTGGTCGAGTTGCTAGTAATGGGTTATTGTGTGTTTAATGTAAAGTTGAGTTGGTCGAGTTGGTAGTCATGGTGTGTGTAATATAAGGCCGAGTTTAACCGTAGCTCAATTAATAATAAATCATTGCCTAACTCGACTCTCTAATTGTTTGATTCATGCAGGGATTGAGTTTTCTTCATCACAGTGAGCTTGGTGTTCATGGTAGAATGCGCTCATCTAACTGTGTAGTGGACACCCGTTTTGTTGTCAAACTTACCGACTTTGGACTCCATGCTTTCAGAGACTCTTCATCTGAAGACAGTGACGGTCAGACCAAGATGAAAAGTAAGGAATCTATTTTTACAAGAAACTTTTGATAACGAAATCCCATATAAATCGATCAGAAACCCCCCACCCCCCGCCTCCCGGAGCTGGGGCTTGGTAAATTCTGACACATGAGTTGTACGTTTTACTTATTTTACAGAGATGCTGTGTAAAGCGCCAGAACAACTGAGGAACCCGAACAAACCATTGACCAAAGAGAGCGACATTTATGCTGTTGGCATCATCATGCAGGAGGTAGTGATGAGGGGGTCGCCCTTTGAAACTGAACGCAAGAACGACCTAGATGTCAAAGGTTAGCACCCTGCATAATATTATATAGCCTTGATGTTGGAGAACGGCAGTGTTGGAGTCAAGACCTCGAGACCGAGCCATCGGCCGAGACCTCCAACACTGGTGGTCGGGTGTACAAGTTGGACACCATTTTGAAAAAAGGCCCAACTGCTTGTTAATTCACGGTGTACTTTATGTTCCTCCCCTGTGCAGTTATTTTGGAAAAGCTTGCTGCTAAGTTACCTCAGCCTTTCCGTCCTCACGTCCCAACTGATGACTGTAGTCCAGAGATGCATGTCATTATGGGGCAGTGTTGGCATGAACTCCCAGAGGAACGGCCCTCTGTTGACGAGCTAATGTCCAGCTTGAAGAAAATCTGCAAGTAAGTAGTCAAGGTTTGTTGCATTTTAAACTTCACAAAATTACAGCTTTCTCGGAAGAATGTGTACATTGTAGTTATGATGGGTCATTATTTAGACATCAATATTTGTTCTTTGATATCGTGACCACGTTGATATTTCACATGACAGGAATGTATCTGGAGGTATAATGGACAACCTTTTGTCTCGTATGGAGTTCTACGCCAGTAACTTGGAAGGTCTTGTGGAGGAGAGAACCTCTGCCTTCTTGGAAGAGAAGAAGAGAGCTGAGACGCTCCTTTATGAAGTCTTACCAAAGTACGTTTTTTTTTGCACCCAAAAGTTTGTTTTATATAAAAAATAAATTTAAAAAACGCATGGAAATGTTCAGGGTTTTGTCTGAAACAGGTCATGCTATTTCTTTCCATCATCCATCTGTGTTTGAACTTACTTCCCAGGTCTGTTGCCGACCAACTGAAAGTAGGATCCGCAGTTCATCCAGAGACATACGACAACGTGACCATCTTTTTCAGTGACATTGTCGGTTTCACTGCACTGTCTTCTAGCAGCACGCCTATGCAGGTACAAAACTAACCATTACGTTTGCGTGCTATAGTCTGCATGAAGTACCCAATTGAGTGAATCGCTGTTTTGTCTTTACTTTACGTGCAATAAAACCTATCAGATGTAATTTACTTTTACAAATGTGTATCATTTTCAAAAAGGTGGTGGCTCTGTTGAATGACCTATACACCTGTTTTGATGGAATCATTGGACACTTTGACGTTTACAAGGTAAGGATAACTGACATCCATACGATTATAAAGTACGATGAATATACACAGAAATAAAGAAGGTATAACACTGGGTATTTTGTCATCCTAGGTTGAAACTATTGGAGATGCATACATGGTGGTGTCAGGGCTACCCATCCGCAATGGAAACAAACATGCTAAAGAAATAGCCAAGATGTCCCTAGCTTTACTGGAAGCTGTGGCGTCATTCAAGGTCAGGCATAGACCTGATCATAACTTACTCCTGCGGGCTGGTGTACATTCAGGTAGGTTTATTTGGAAAAAATAATAATAATGCATTTATAATGCGCCATCTATCTAGTGTACAATACCCTAATCCGAGGCGCAGAACAAAACAAAAACAATATATAAAACAAAAAAGAAATGTAGAACAAAATACAAAATTATACAATGAATAATCTACTGTCAAGACATGTAACGAGCCAAGTGTAAGAACTAAGTGTTAAGTGTTATCTTTGGAAACAAAGATAACATCCAACTGTCGTAGGATATATCAGGTTTTGGAACTGAGATAACATGCAACGGTCGTAGGATATATCAGGTTTTGGAACTGAGATAACATCCAACTGTCGTAGGATATCAGGTTTTCAAGTACTTAGATAACATCCAACAGTCGTAGGATATCAGGTTAAGGAACTAAGATAACATCCAACAGTCGTAGGATACCATTACACGGGTAACTGCAGAGTTTTAAGGTCATTGTATCTAAACTCGCAACCAATACAATGAAATGAATGTGTGATGGGTTAAGTCTTCTCTGGTTGGCGAACTATTTTCAGGACCTTGTGTGGCTGGAGTGGTTGGTCTGAAGATGCCTCGATACTGTCTGTTTGGTGATACCGTAAACACAGCGTCTAGAATGGAGTCTAATGGAGAAGGTAAGCATTAAAGGTGTCTGTTGGTGTTTAAGGAAAAGGCCAGTACCACCTCAAAAACGGCAAAGAGATTTTTTACAAATAGTTTTGGGTTTAAAAAAAGACCAATTGACTGGAGCGAGACTTTTTGTTTTTGAGTTCATAAGAGAAATTTTGAGAAACTAACAACAGTTTCCATCCTTTTTAATTATTGTTTGTGTAGCTCTCAAGATTCACATCAGCAGTTCAACCGATGAGATACTGAATGAATTCAACGAGTTTGAAATCCAATGTCGAGGAGAAATTGAAATGAAGGTGAGTTTGGCTGTTGTGTTGGAGCTCACTTGAAGAGTACAGCTATTACATGTATTGTATAAAGGCAGTGGACACTATTGGTAATTACTCAAAATAATTATCAGCATAAAACCTTTCTTGGTAACGAGGTATGGGGAGAGGTTCATAGTATAAAACATTGTGAGAAACGGCTCCCGTGGAAGTGGCGTAGATCTCGAAATCAAACATCTAAAAGCACACAACTTCGTGTGACAAGGGTATTTTTTCTTTCATAGTTATCTCGCAACTCCGATGACCGATTGAGCTCAAATTTTCACAGGTTTGTTATTTTATGCATATGTTGAGATACACCAAGTGAGAAGACTGGTCTTTGAGAATTACCAATAGTGTCCACTGGCTTTACTTTGCTTGAGACATATCTTATCATTACATACTTCTTCAATCATTTACAGGGAAAAGGAAAGCAGACAACTTACTGGTTGCAAGGGGAAAAGTGATAAATGTCTGATCCAGGAAGACCGATGGAGAGGAAATGTTGTCTACATGTTACTACTGACTTTGCACCTAATATAATTATTATAAGTTAATAACAAATATTGATTGCAGTTCTTTGCAGATTCGTCGCAGAGAGAAACTGAATGATAATTAGGAGTAACAAATTACACGGTAGGAATACTTTAAAATGTGTCAATTTGCCATAAAAGTGATTGACAACTACACTAACACCTTCTAGTCATTATGCCTTGTGTTATCACTTGTTCAAGTTCCATTAACAGGCACTTTAAAGTTGAAACACTAATTGTTAACTAAGTTTAAAGACAGTGGACACTATTGGTAATTGTCAAAGACCAGTCTTCTTCTCACTTGCTGTATCTCAACATATGCATAAAATAACAAGCCTGTGAAAATTTCAGCTCAATCGGTCATCGAAGTTGCGAGATAACTATGAAAGAAAAAACACCCTTGTGAGACAAAGTTGTGTGCTTTCAGAAGCTTGATTTCAAGACCACAAATTCTAAAATCTGAGGTCTCGAAATCAAACTCGTGAAAAATAACTTCTTTCTCGAAAACTACTCCACTTCAGAGGGAGCCCTTTCTCACAATGTTTTATACTATCAACCTCTCACTATTACTCGTTACCAAGTCAGTTTTTATGCTAAACATTATTTTGAGTAATTATCAATAGTGTCCACTGCCTTTAATACATTTAATAGGCCTTATAGTATTAACACACTAACGTCTTGGTGGCCGAATGGCGAGATTGTTTGCGTTATTACTCACATTATTAATAATATTGATCGAGTATTAATTAAAATGTACTAATATATAACTCCTTACTTTACTCCTTATAATTAATAACATGCGGCAATAATTAAATAGATTTTGAAAGATGTTAACCCGTAGATAAAAAACGAATTTGAGGGAGATGACAGGGTCAACTATTCGGGATGTTTAGATCTTTCCTTATTGCCGTTTTGATTATAATGCGATAGGAGTTATTGCTCATTAACTCGCAACTATAAGCGTTTTACGTACGCCGTGTATTTAAGCACTGCATTGTTAAGCACTGCCACTAATTAACAATTTTATAACTTTTAAAAAAGTGCAATTTTCAAAGAAAGATGACGCACAAAGAACAGAGTGTATTTACTCGGGTAGAGGGAAGCTGTGTTTTTATGTACACTCTAAAAACTAGTTGAATCCAACACTTGCAAGAGTTCGGTGAGTGACTACACTTTGAAAGTGTTGAATCCAGCATTTTAAATTATTCAGTCAACAATTTAAGTGACAGTTAGACGTTTAAAAAGGATATCCAACAATTCCAAGGAGTTCTTTTGAGAAATTCTTGATCTAACCATTTTTGCGTTGGATGAAAAAAAAAACCCGAGTTATTCCAAGTGTTAGATTCAACTCTTTTGTTTTAAGAGTGTACGATCTATTTTTGCATACAAGAATAATGTAATTTACATCGACTATGTTTCTCTAGTCAACGATCAGACAGCTGAGTTGAACGCATTTTGCAAAGCACAAACAGATACTTAAAGATTTCCTTGGTATGTTTCAATATCACAAAAACGTGTCTCAGGAAAATATCTGAGTGAAGTATCTCAGAAAGGGATCACGGAAAAGTATCTCAGAGTATCCCAGAAAATTATCACAACAAATATCTCTGAAAAGTATCATAAACAAAACCTAAAAGAAATTAAAACAAAAATCACAGAAAAATGTTTCATAGGAAAGTATCTCAGATAAAAGTAGCACAAACAAAGTATTTTCAAAATAGCACAAAAAGTGTCATAGAAAAGTATAATATAAAACAAGTATTGTATGTTATCAACCCATATATCTCACCAGTATCTATCAATAATATTCTAATATCACTAATTTTGATCTTGTTAATATTTATCTTCACTTCGCGTTCTCCCATTGCTGTCATCTTTACACTCCCCATCTTATATGATCCCCAACTTTGTAATCTTTATCACATCATTCACTTATATTAACCCCTTCCCAATCCTCACTACACCCCCATGCACCATCTTCGAATCTCATTCTGCATTCCCAACTTTATTCTGCATTCCCATATTCATACTTCATTCCAAGTCTCCAATCTTCACTCCAATCTTCATTCTTCATTCTTCACTCCCATCGTTATTCTTCATTCCTATAATTCCAATCTTCAATGTTCATTCCAGTCTACATTTTTATACAATCCAAACATGCCTAATTTCTTTATTCGTCTTCATTCCCATCATAATTTTTCACTCTTTATTCCAGTCTTCACTCTTCATTCCTATCTTCATATTCATTCCCTTCCTAGTTCTTATTCCACAGTCTGCATCCCTCATTCCCATCTCCATTTCGATCTCAATTTTTTTTTTTTCATTCCCATCTTCATTCACATCTTCATTCTTCATTCTCCATTCCCATCATCTATGTTCTTCATTCTTCATTCCCATCTCCATTCTTCATTCCTTTTTTCCATTCTTCATTCTTCATTTCCATCTTCATTCTTTATTCCATTTTTTATTTTCATTCCCATCTTCATTCCCATCTTCATTCTTCAGTCTCCTTTCCCATCATCTATGTTCTTCATTCTTCATTCCCATCTCCATTCTTCATTCCTTTTTTCCATTCTTCATTCTTCATTCCCATCTCCATTCTTCATTCCTTTTTTCCATTCTTCATTCTTCATTCCCATCTTCATTCTTTATTCCATTTTTTATTTTCATTCCCATCTTCATTCACATCTTCATTCTTCAGTCTCCTTTCCCATCATCTATGTTCTTCATTCTTCATTCCCATCTCCATTCTTCATTCCTTTTTTCCATTCTTCATTCTTCATTCCCATCTTCATTCTTTATTCCATTTTTTATTTTCATTCCCATCTTCATTCACATCTTCATTCTTCAGTCTCCTTTCCCATCATCTATGTTCTTCATTCTTCATTCCCATCTCCATTCTTCATTCCTTTTTTCCATTCTTCATTCTCCATTCCCATCTTCATTCTTTATTCCATTTTTTATTTTCATTCCCATCTTCATTCACATCTTCATTCTTCAGTCTCCTTTCCCATCATCTATGTTCTTCATTCTCCGTTCCCATCTCCATTCTTCATTCCTTTTTTCCATTCTTCATTCTTCATTCCCATCTTCATTCTTTATTCCATTTTTTATTTTCATTCCCATCTTCATTCACATCTTCATTCTTCAGTCTCCTTTCCCATCATCTATGTTCTTCATTCTTCATTCCCATCTCCATTCTTCATTCCTTTTTTCCATTCTTCATTCTTCATTCCCATCTTCATTCTTTATTCCATTTTTTATTTTCATTCCCATCTTCATTCACATCTTCATTCTTCAGTCTCCTTTCCCATCATCTATGTTCTTCATTCTTCATTCCCATCTTCATTCACTCTTCATCCTTCTTTCCCATCTTCATTCTTCATTCTTTTGTCCATTCTTCATTCTTCATTCCCATCTTATCTTCATTCTTCATTCCTTTCTCCATTCTTCATTCCCATCGTCTATATTCTCCATTATTTAGTACAGTTTTCATTCTTCATTCCCATCTTCACGATTCAGTTCCTTTATTACTGTCTTCATTCTTCAATACTGTGTTCATTCTTCATTTCGGTCCTCAGTCTACGTCTTAGTATCATTACAACACGCAGTAGCGTCATAATAATGTAATACTTGATTATAAACTAACCTTCATGCGGCACATACGTACTTGAATTATTATCTGTACCTTGTTTGACAAGGAGACGGTTGTGTTCCGGTCAATTGCATTGTTGTGTAATGTATACAGGGGTCAAGGGCTGCACCAAAAGTTGTCAGGTATCAAAATGAAACTTTGCAGTTAAAGTGGTGCCCGACAAACTGATTGATTCAGACTTCTACCACATTTCTCACAAAAAGAGAGACAATGTTTATTCCAGGGCATCTCTTGACAAGATACTACTAGTACCTTAATTACCATATAAAAATCAAATTGAACAAATAACAACTGAAGAATTGCTTATTTATTCATTTAACAATTACAATTTCCGCAAATTTAAACTTAATATTTTTTGTTTTAGGCACTTTGATGCTCTTGTAAACTTATGATAAAGCATCAACCATTATATATTGTACACCTATTGAAATAAACCACTCCTGTCACCTATTAATTAGTTTGACTGGTCATTCAACAAACTAAACGATGACGTCATTATGACGCAGTAAGGTGTATATTTAAGAGAGTAAATCAAAACAATGAGCACTAGGTGAGAAAGTCCGCGCAGTTTGTAAACCGGATACCTTACAACTAGGTTTTTGGAAGATTGAAATCATCTCTAGCTTGCTTATCCGTAAAAAGATTGCAACCATCTCTGGCATAATATTCCGTGATTGACATAATCAGATTGACATCGTCACTAGCCCTTAGTCCATAAGAAGATTCAATCAACTCTAGCTTACTAATCCTTAAGAAAATTGAAATTATCTCTAAAAAGTGTGTAAATCCATACGAAGATTGGAATCATCACTAGCTTGTTAATCCATACGACGATTTAATCATCTCCTGCTTACTATTCCCTACAAATATTGAAATCATGTGTGGTTTGTTAACCCCTTAGAAGATTGGCATCATTTCTGGTTTGTTAACCCCTAATCAGATTGAAATCATCTCTATTTTTATTCGTAATCCCTAATAACCTTCAAATCATCACTAGTTTGTTAACCCCTAATCAGATTAAAATCATCTCTGGCATACTAATTCATAAGAGTATTGAAATCATATCTGGCTTACTAATCCCTTAGAATATTAACAGCATCTCTAGTTTGTGAATCCCCGAAGAATATTGGAATCATCTCTAGTTGATTAATCCCTATCAAGATTAAAATCATTTCTAGCTTGATAATCCCTTAGGCGATTGGAACCATCTCGAGCCTTTTAATCCATATCAAGATTACAATCATGTGTAGCTCATTTAATCCCTACGTGGATTCGTAGATAAACAGTAACATGCTCGCTAGTCCCGAACCAGGCTCCAGGTCTGCGGTTTCAAGTCCCTTAATGAAACTGGCTGCCTCAATCTGTGCTTGGCCGTCACACTTGGACATTATGGCGTGACAAAACGACGACCAATTGGTAATGACTGGGTCCAATGTATACCTCGCATCAATGGTTGAGGCACCAGGAGCCGAAGATGGGTTGATCGCCCAGGTACATATGTCTCGTATGTTCAGTGCCCATTCCTAATACATAGAAAGAACTTAAGATTAAGATTGCGTAATGAAGACAGAATAATTCGCATCTGATCACAAATACATCGTTATTATCACCGTCGTAAAGCTGGTTTAGTTGTACTTTTCATTAAAAACAGGACATCGACAAATTCTCAACCAACGGCTCATAACATCACGCGTTACTTTCGAAGATGATGTATCTAAGATTATCTACACATTCAAGATGTAATCATCCAAAGATGGATCATCTGTGGAAGTCGACATTGTTCGTACAGGAAGTCGAAAATCCTAAATAGTTTTTTTTTTTTTTTCTGGGGTGTCGATTCCTTCCTTTTATGATGTCGACATCCTAATAAAAAATTAATCATGAAAACATCATCTTACTTCAGCATGTCGTCATCCCGAGAGAAATTACCTTAAGATTGCTCTCATCTTATGATGTAACCATCTGCAGTAAATTATCTCAGAATCTGAGATGGCACTTCCAGAGCTCCGTACTATATTCTACAAAATATCCAGTTATCTTTTGGAACTTTAAGCACAAAACCATTGAAATATTATCATTATTTTCAGATAAATTTATTGGAATTACACATTAACTCATTTACCTGGTCCATATACAGATGTGACACCGAAATGACTGGCAAGATTTGAATCCCAACAATACATCCATGACGCTGAGGAAACTGATTCGGTGAGCAATCCCAATTCAACGTGTAATAGAATATCCCATCCTCTTGCAGCTGACCTATGACCCCGTACTTCCTTATTAGTGGCGGAAAAAGATGTTGGTTGTCGTTGCGGACGTGAAAGTAAGTCCTTGTCGCACGAATCTCGGTTGCTAATGTAAGTTGTCCGATTGCGCGTAGTGTCGGGTGGTTGAGAGCTTCTCCCAATGCTGCCAGGGCGTGGTAACAGTTAATTGCCTGTTGTTCATTCAAACAAAAGAAAGTATTAAATTATATGTTAATCATAAAAACTGTAAACCAACGACTCAAAGGTCCAAAAACCGAAAATCGCGCTTGCTCTCAGACATGATATTCTTCCCACTTAAGTCTGATTTCCAATTTTTTTGCCCTTGGGAAAAAATCAGCATTTTTGTATCAATTAGTTTGAACGAAAGTCACTAAAGCCAGTGGACACTATTGATAATTGTCAAAGACTAGCTTTAACATGTATCTCAACATATGCATAAAATAACTAACCTGTGAAAATTTGAGCTCAATCGGTCATCGCAGTTGCGAGACAATAATGAAAGAAAAAAAATACCCTTGTCACACAAAGTTGTGTGTGTTTAGATGGTTGATTTCGAGACCTCAAGTTCTAAATCTGAGGTCTCGAAATCAAATTCGTGGAAAATTACTTCTCTCTCGAAAACTAAGGCACTTCAGATGTTTTATACCATCAATTTTTCCCCATTACTCGTCACAAAGAAAGGTTTTATGCTTAAAATTATGTTGAGTAATTACCAATAGTGTCCACTGCCTTTAAGACCTTACATGTTTACCATGTAGGTCAGCCCTCGTACTCGATAATATGTTCCTAGTTTTTTTCCAAGGACTAAATACCATGCATGCTTGCTATACAGTCAGATACCTACCTCACTGGATGACTCTTCTTGTCTGGAACCACCTCCTATTCCAGTTGCCCATGAGGAGCCTAGGTACCAGTCCTTCTGTCTTACAGTTGGAAAGAACTTGTCAGCTTTACTTGGGTTGCCGACGTCCCTGGCAAGAGCCATAATGCGATCGTAGTTATCTGTGTGGGAGGAAGAGTCTAAGAGTTGAAGCCAAAATGCGATTGTATGTCTAAAGGAGGGAATGTCTTGGTGTTCAAGCTAGAATGCGATTGTGGTTAGCTGTAGAGGAGAGTCTTACAGTTCGAGCGATTCTTCATACCGTAAACATAATGTCAATTACTAATACTAAGGTTTATCAGGTGTGGATCAATGGAGTTTGGACTGCGAAGACTGTCTCAAGGATCGACCATGTACTCCAAGAGCATGTCGGTGAGGCTTTTCAGGGCAACTCGGCCCTGATTCGGTAAAATGGCGTATCTAAAAATATCTAATAAATTCGAGAAAAAAATAAGTTTCAAGTTGACATAACTGCCTTTTTATTTTGGAATATTGGATTTTGAATGTTTTTTCTTTTTCTTTTCACTAATCTAATAATTGAAAATAGTTTTCCTTAATTTGTGTAAGTTTTTGAACATTGTTCAAGAAACTGTGACAATTTATAAGAAAGACACATCATTTGAGTCAAGTTAAAGTGTGCACTTTTTAGTTGAGGCCGTGATTGACCACTGACGAGCAACGTTACATACGCAGTGACGAACTCACTCGAACGGCTCGTTTGAAAGCCTAGGACACTATCTTTACGGTATTACACCACTATTTCCGAATTCCGCCTTTTCGCTGGTCACTGGTTCCCCTCTGCGCTTTACACATGTTAGCATGGAACAGACTATCGGGACCACGGAAGAAACCATGGTGCTAAGGCTGGTTCCAGATGGCCGACCACGACAGTAATCAACCAATGGTTGACCAGCCTAGGGTTTGAGTCTAAAAGTCAACATTTAGATGGTGCACACTCGAACTTGCTCTTTGTTGTTCAGATGGGACAACAAACTTCTGTCTTGAGGAATTGATAAACTGTGAAGTACGTACCGTATTTTACAACGTCAGAGTCGTTTGAGTAAACTTACCTGTCTGTTTTGCCCATTCTTGATGATACGTGGCATAGTATGCAATCGCATAGAGCCAGTAGCCAAGATGGAAGTGGTGGTCAGCGTAAGACACGAATCCAAAGTTTGTCCACGGAAACACCTCTTGATTTGGCTCTGCACTTCGGATAAACATTCCTCCCCAGACTGTGTCATACCTATGGGGTAAAAATACTCTCACTCTCAGAGACTTTGCTTGGAACACTTCTTAAATACTGAGTGTTTGTTAAACGAAACATGCTCGTTCAAACGAGTCAGGGGCGACCTTTTACAGGACGACTTTGTAAGGGTTGACTTTGATCGAAGGTTGATATGTCAGAGGGGCGAGTTTGTAAGGACGGCTAATTCGAAGCATGTCAGGGGGCTTGTCTGGGCGACTTTGTTCCGGGGACCACTTTGATTGGGGACGATTCGGTTATGGGTCAACTTTTTTAAGGGCCTAGCATAGAGCTATAATAGGTCTTTGGGGCCAAGTTGGTCGACTTAAATTGAATAAAATACCGGCAATTGTTGTTTTTTTTACCTAAAAGAGTTTGTCTCTGTCAGTCCGTCGACCACACCTAGCCATAAGTCCAAGCATGTCTTAATATCCTCGTCCAGTTTGATGTAATGGTCAGTACCCAAGGCTCTTGAGATGCTTGCCAGCCTGGTCACCATACCGATGGATTTACCCGCCCAGTAACTCTGAGGTTGGCTGTTGTCGCTACAGTCTTTCACCAATGTTTGGAAGGCGGAGTCTTTTTCCATGGCATCTCGTATTTCCTGTATTCAACGGTTTCAATAAAATACTGTTTTACATCTAACACCGTCTAAATGACGACCTGCATTGTTTGTTGATGTTGTTGTCGTCGTCGTAGTCGGCTGTTGTCACGTGTATGTGGTGTAGGCACAAGACACATTTTGTAGATGTCTTAGACCAGTTTTCTCACATGGTGTATCCAAACATGCATAAAATATCAAATCTGTGAAAATTTGGGCTAAACTGGTCATCGAAGTTGCAAGAGAAAAATGAAAGAAAAAAACACCCTTGTTGCATTACTTTGTGTGATTTCAGTCGAAACTCAAAGGCTTCAGCTGAAGAAGTCTTTTATTGTTTGAGTGAGAAATTACTTCTTTCTCAAAAATATACATTACTCCAGAGGGAGCCGTTTCTCACAAAGTTTTATACTATCAACAAATCTCCCCTGCTCCAAGTAAGTGTTCACAGTTATTACCAATGATTATTACAGTTATCACAGTTATTACCAAAGGTGTCCAGTGGCTTTAAGAGCCCAAGGGGCCTTGTTATAGTCTCTCTTGCTTGTTTTGTTTTATCTGACAATCTGATTGGTTGTATAAAAGTAAGGCTTTTGTCAATTTACGATCATGACAAATTTATTATTTTTCATAACAGATTTTGAGTTCTTGCAAGGGTAGTATTGATGCTATATGCAATCTAACAGATGATACATCAATATTTATATAACCTGTAGTTTATCTGGGTCTTCTTTGATTCTCTCGATTGCCTTCGGATCTGGTTCCATGGACGCTCTTGGAAGGTCTTCCTCCATCACTGTATAGTCTCCTGTATAACCTTTGAACCCAAACGGTGTATCCACGAGGCCCTCTTGCGGCAGGAGTGGTTCCTGTACAGTCGAGAAACATAAAGGCACCAAATCTATCAAATCGAATCCCGGACACGTGTGAGCTTTACTTTAATTGCTTCTCTCCACCCAGGGATATAAGTGGGTACCAGTGAGGATATAGCTTAATATTGTGTATCAAAATGCCTTCTAGGCGCATGGCAGCTTTGAGGGAAACTGAGAAGGGAATGTTCTTTTTGTTGGGCAGGCCCACTGACCAGGGTGGATTTCACAAAGGTAGTCCTAACTTTGGACATGTCCTAGGCAATGCTAAGAGATAGGACCAGTCCTAAGTTAAGATGAGTTACTGGTCCTAACTTAGGACCAGTCCTATATCTCTTAGCATTGCCTAGGACTAGTCCTAAGTTAGGACTACCTTTGCGAAATCCACCACAGGGCACTATAATGAAAGCGCAATACGGTTATGATAAAATGCGCTTTATAAGAACTAGTTATTATAATTATCAAAATCAGCTACTGCCAGCGGTTTGTATAATATTTGAATTATAGTGTTGAAGTAAATGTATAGTGACATTATTCCACTGTATTGAACGTTACCTGATGTGGCAGTACCACAGTCAGAATGGTCTCGTCTGGATTGTCACCGTAAAAGTCTTTGCCTTGTTTGTTCCAGTCGAAGCTGATGTATCCCTTGTCCGCCTCTACACAGAATCTAGTCTTTGGCTTCGAGGAATACACCCCTGCATATCTCTTTAGGTTATTGACCTGGGTGAAATCTCCCCTTGTACCAGAACCTGTAAAACAACTTGAAATTATTGCCAGTTTTAGTAACAGTTTCACACCTTCTCTAGAACTGGTTCACATGCATTTTTCTGCTGCTGCTCCAAATGTATGGAACTATTTACCATCACATCTTCGCCATGCAACTACACATGAAACTACTATCAACAAAGTTACTTCAGACTCATTTATACTGAAATATTTGACTGTTTTATTTGACTACCCATTGGAACATCTTGAGTTTGGACCTTTTTTTTTTGTCGCATCTTCTGCACGCGCTTTGTAGCTTTAGGAAAAGTTGCCTGAGATAAAGGCTGATATGTGTGATATTTGAATTGTGCATGGTGTACATACGAATTAACTATAAATAAATAAAGTAAACTTGCTATTGCAACTCTCTTTTGAGGGAGTGTTGGCTATGCAAAAAGCCGATTTGGTCTCGACGTTTCGAACAGTGTACTCTGCACGTCTTCAGTAAAAAAAAAACAGTTAGTTTCAACTTACAACAACAATAACAAGTTTAGTTTCAAGATCACTTTAAATTTCAGAACCAATTAGTTTAACCTGCATAAACGAGTTGCATCACGCCTGTAAACTTGTCTCTCCCTTCATCAACTGGAGAAAACATTCCTGCAGAACGGTCCTCAGGAATCACTAAGTTCATTTCCTCAGAAAAGAATGCTGCAAATTTCCTCGTAGAACTCGGATTAGGATTGGTATCGAGCGGCTCGGAAAGTTCAAAGACGAAATGTTTGGACTTGATTTCAACCTTGGACCCAATCATTTGCACAGGTTGGCCATCGCATCGAACCTGACATGAAAACAGAGAAAAATACACATAAAACGAAGTAAGTGGTGGGTATGCGTCTTACTGATAGTTGTAACCTTTAATGGGAGACTTTTGGGACGCTTGGTGGCAGCAGACTTACCAGGTAAATTCCATTGTTCTCGGGAATGTGCACATGCTTAGAACTACGTAAACAATGTACATTTCTCTTTGTAAGTCTGCTGCCACCTAGCATTCCAAAGTCTCCCATTGTTAAATACTATTAACCACAATGGAAACTGACTGAGTAAATTTTAATAATTTGGGATTGAACAAAGAACAAAATTACTAGAGTCGGACTCGGACCAACGACCTTAAGAAACGTGCCGGCGCCCTACCAACTGAGCTATCTAGCCCTATGTTGGTTTCCCTATTTTGTCAATATCTTTATTCTGGGTGCCAGTCAGAAGCCATGCAACCGTCAACTGCCGTGTAGCCAGGGATCACATCCAAGCTTTTAATTCAAAAAGCAGAGAACATTTGCAATGGTTTTTTTACGACGCTCCAATCGCACCAATCCCCACCTTTTTAGGTTGTCTCCTCCAATTAAATGGCACCGCTTCTGTGACGTATTGACCAATCACGTTGACGGAATAGCTGACGTCATCATACGTCACCTCAGTAGATATTTTTACTGATAGTCCGTCTGTAGACAATGAGCATGTATGTGGTGTACATGACGTCCAGGGTAGTTTGCTATGCCATTGACTCGATTGACTAACGATATACTGGATCTGGAAAGACAAGAAAACAAGGAGGATGCTAGCTGTTATTAACAATCAACTATTTTGTGACGGGTGGCCAGGTTGGTGTAGTGGTGTGTCTTGCCTCGCCTTTCACCTCTGGGACCCCGGTTCGAATCCTACCGTGGATCTATGTGGATTAGGTTTACAGTACCTACTTGACTGAAATAATACACACGGGTTTACCTCCCACATCTGAAACTGAACTTGTTCATTGTCTTCTCTCTTTTTGTTTGGCTGTAATAGGAGCGTTGAGAACATATACATGCAGGATCCAGGGTGTTTAATTGTTTGTTTAGTGATTGAACAACACTTGTTTTATCGATCAATCTAAAATTTTGGATTTGTGTTAATTATTTCCACTGTTCTTAAAGTTTGTCTTCAATGGATTAGCTAAAAACAAATCTGAATGTTATTCATGATTATTTTGTTCCCTATTTATAAGAATTCCTACCTCTTCCAGTCCTCGTATCGATTGGCTGACCTCAGCAGTGATTTCCACCCATCTGGACTCGTTGCACACTGCGTTGACATCGGCACTGCCGTAAAACCAAGGCGGCTGACGAGTGCCATACTCCTCCGTCATTTCCGTCGAATTAACGGCACACTGAACCCTTCCTGGCGCGGTGACCCAGTACTTTACGTAGTCGTGTTGCGGAAGCGAGAATAAGCCGATTATATTGACGGCATAAAGCATCATTCCACGAGCCTTCTGTGCCGTTATGTTGACGGTGTAGCCATTATTAGAGAGATTGCACGTTGTACTATTGCATGTTGTCATTTCACGATCTGTTTGCCAACTAAAAAAAAAAAGAGAATTATAGAAATTGTATGAAGTTTTTGGTTTCAGGAAGAACTTTGGAATACTAAGTAGTTAGACAGTGTTTCCTAGAAATAGAAGGAAATGAATATGGTAAGATGAATTTATAAAATGGTGAAATTTAAAAAAGGATTTTCATTTTCTAAATCTGATTTTGACAAGGTTGAATTTTTGCGTTTGTTGTTCGTTAGCCTACTCTCTGAAAGTTTTAGATTACAGTTCGTCTAATTGATTGAAACTAGTGACAAGTGCATATGACAAGTGCATATGTCCCTAGTTTCAAAAGATAAGAGGGAATTTCTTGTTTTAATTGTGAGTTATTGAAAGGGAATTTCTTTCTAAAACTTTGAGAGGATTACCTGTGTTCCTCAGTAGCTGCCCATTGTACATCATTGACATCAGAGATGGGTTTTGTTAGATGAATGATGAGGTTTAACTCCTCAGTGATGTTGTTACATGAGGCATGGATGTATGCAGATCCTCTATCAGCAGCTTATAGGGAAAATAGCACAATAATTGAGTGATTATAATGTAGGATCCTTCCTCTTACGTTAACTAACCACCTAAACTGTTGGCGTGTGCTAATGGTGGTATACCTGATGCCATACAACCAATACCATCTATGGTAACTCAATACCTAAACCGTTGGACTCTTATTTTTGGTGGTATGCCAGATCCCTTGCACAACAAAATAAGCATATAGTCCTCGGTCCAACACCGTACAGTAACTGGACACCCAAACTGTTGGACTCTGATTAAGGTGATAAACCTGATCCCATGTAAAGCATACCTAAAAACACAACACCCAAATAGGACTGAGATTACAGTGGTATTAATTAGTATACCTGATCCAATTTAAAGCATATTTCGAGTTAAGTGTAGTCCCCTATCGGACCAAGGATGTATACAAGAAGGTTGGGGATGGACTTGACGTATGTGCGGCACCTAAATGTAGCCCGAGACCTAAATGTAGCCTGACCTAAATGTAGCCCCAAACATGTACCTAAATGTTAGGGCTCGGGCTACATTTAGGTGCCTCACAGACGTATGATATTTTCAAAGTAATAAATTAGCATGGTTTACAAATGGGTACCAGTCTAGTTTCCCTTCTAGCCTTGGTTTGGTTCCAATAATAGGTACGAAGAAAAAAACATCGATTTGAATATTTTCATACTTGATCGCTCTTCTGGGCATTCATAGTCAGCATCTTCTCCATTGACAGCTACCAGACAGTACGGGTACACCACCGGGTTGGCACCAGTGAAGATATGAGTCAACATTGCAGCACCTCTGACTATGGGTAACTCCATAGTACCACTATGGGTATCCATGTACATGAAGTCTGCATACATCTCACCAAAGTCTGTAAGGGTCGGTTCTCCGGAGTCGGCTATCCCGACACGTATACCAGACAAACCTGTGAAATCATTTGAATAGTTTGTTAAAGGAACTGGACACTACTGGTCATTAGTGAGAGTAACTGTTAGCATGACAACTTAGTTGGTAACGAGCAATGGAGAGCTGTACATAGTACAACAAAAGTGTGAGAAACGACTTCCTCTGAAGTAACGTAGTTTTTTTTCTCACTCAAATCATAAAAGACGCCATTTGATTTGCATCCGGAAGCACACAAAGTAATGCAACTAGGGTGGTTTTTCGTGCGATATTATTTTATTAATTTTTATTTTATTTGAAATCTTTAGACATACACAATAGTTACAAGTTGTACAGGGGCTTCAACTGAGCCACAATTTTGCACAGGTTTACCAGGTACACCAAGTGAGAAAACTGTGAGAGTAGCATTAACACCACATGTACTGAAATCCAGAATCTTATTTTACCGGTGAATTCGGCAAAGGGTGCTCCATCCGGTCCCGAGACCATCTGCTTCATCCCTACACCAACGGACTCCATTTTCTCCCAAGGTGCATCGGTCATCCCCGGTGTCAGCTGATAAAATGGGTCTTGTCTACTAGTCTGGTTCCATCCATAGAGAGTGTACGCATCATACGTGATTCCCTTATCGGACATTATTGCCGAGTGAGGGAACTGCCTGATTGGTGTGAGAGGTCCGTGGTTGATCTGATTACAGGCAAAGTGACCGGTGGGTAACGCACCAGCGTCCCGTAAGGTCCCGGTGCGCTGTGGTGGTGCGACTTGATTCAGTAAGGTGGACTCGTTGAAGTAAAGTCTAGGGTCCACTGTATCTAGTGGGGTGTCTTGAAGTTGCAGGCAGGTTGCTGAAAGTCCTCCTCTTTCTTAGGGTAGACCAAACAAAATTATTACAATGTTTATTTCATTCGTACCTATCTCGAATGGATTATGGCGGAGTTGTTCATGTCATTTTTTTCTCAAGTCAAGTCAAGCTGCAAGTCAGTGAAATTTGCCTGGAAAAGCCTATAAGTAAATGTTCCAAATGAAGACGTTTAGGCATTGCACATGGAAGGAATACGCATGAAACGCCTAGAACTAAATGCTCCAAAGGAAGACGTAAAGGCATTGCACATGGAAGGAATACATTTCAAACACTTTGAGAACCAACCTGCAGCTTATAAACGGTCAATCACATTAAAGGCACTGGACACTATTGGTAAATACTCAAAATAATTATTGCCATAAAACCTTACTTGGTAAAGAGTAATGGGGAGAGGTTGGTAGTATAAAACAAGGTGAGAAACGGCTCCCTCTGAAGTGACGTAGTTTTGGAAAAAGAAGTAATTTTCCACGAATTTGATTTCGAGACCTCAAGTTCTAAACTTAAGGTCTCGAAATCAAGCATCTGAAAGCACACAACTTCGTGTGACAAGGGTGTTTTTTTCTTTCATAGTTATCTCGCATCTCCGACGACCGATCGCGCTAAAAAAAAATTCACAGGTTTGTTACTTCATGCATATGTTGAGATACACCAAGTGAGAAGACGGGTGTTTGACAATTACCAATAGTGTCCACTGTCTTTAAAACCCAAAATAGCTAATGATAACTTTGAACAATGCTAGATTATCTCAAATACAAACATATTTAGTTGCTAAGAAACTGCAGACACTTTTGGAACCCTTTTTGTCTTTTTGTACAAAAAGACAAAACCTTTTTGTCTTTTGGGGATGTGGGTATACATTGTATACATATCAGCCTTCTGATATTATTTCTGCTGTGTGTTTCTTTGTTTTGCGTGTCCTCTTATGACAACGTTCCTGATCGGCTCAAATTAGTAATTCCAAATAATTCATTCCATTTATTTCCCTTAATGGATGCAAAAATGTGAAAATACTGTGTTCATTTTAAAGACAAGCAGTGTATGTTTTAAAGGGAAGGTACACGTTTGATAATTACTCAAAATAAATATTAACTTAAAAACTGACTTGGTAACCAGCATTGGATAGCTGTTGGTAGTATAACACTTTGTGAGAAACGGCTCCCTCTGAAGTAGCATAGATTTTGAGAAAGAGGTAATTTCTCACTATATAATAACATACTTCTAGCCAGAAGTCTTTTATTCCTATCTATAAGCACACAAATTCGTTGAACGAGGGGTGCTCTTTCTCTCATTTTCTCGCAACTTCGATGACCAATTTAGCTCAAATTTTCACAGGCTTGTTATGTTATGCTTATGTTGGGATACATCAAGTGAGAACACTGGTCTTTGACAATTACCAACGTGTACCTTCCCTTTAAAACATCATTTCAAAGAAAGTGTATTTTAAAGTAGACCGGGCTATAGAGAATAATTACACCCTGCGTGATTTGTTGTTTTTAGATTGGTGAAATAAATATACTCCTTCTATTGCCCCCTTTTTTTTTTAACTAAAATCAAAAAATTACTTACCTCCATATGGTGGTTTGGTCGTCACCTCGGTCTGTGGACCTTCATTGGTGATTCCTAAATACATAATAACCGAGACTGTCGCTAGAACGAGTGCCGTAGCCCCCGCGCATAAAACCCACTTGCAACGTATCTCTCGCTTTGATGCCTGATGTGGCTCGGCTTTAACTCTGACCACCACGCCCTCTCCATCTTCCTGTCTTGGAGCTTCCGTAGTTGGTTGATGATCGCATCCCATCTCCACCTCTTTAGAAGTAGTCATGGTGTGGGATTTGGTATTCTCAAGTCACCCTGAAACAAAAACACAAAACATGGTAATTGTTTTGAAGTGATGCCCGCCTTTTAGTTGTGGCTTTGTTGAAGTCGAGTAGCCTAATGGTCAAATCCTTGTTGTTGAACAAAATTAGTGATTAAAAGAAAATCTTTTTTAGTGTCCATATTTTTTTTTTTCGTTCAGACGTCTTGAACTGAGCCAATTGAAACAGGCACTGTCACTGAGTCTATTATATGTCTTTTTCCCATTCAATTGTTTTTCAACAAATTTCCATTAAAATGTTCAACATTAGATAGCATATTTTTAAACAGACAATGTTTTTATATTGAGTTGTACTTTAGTCAGAGAGAGCCAGCGTTATGTTTGCATCGTGGTCAGAGTGACATGACAGAATGCAAACTGGAGTCCCTATGTCAGGATAACGTTTCATGAACAAGTTTATAATCCAATGTAAATACAAATGCGGCCATTAAGTCCGTTATCCAATAGCAATGGATGTCTGTGTCATAAAACCTTGTGTTGAAATGAGGCAAACTTAACAGATAACACTTTATATGATATTGATAACGAGGACAAGCCATCTCTAATCTACACCGTAACCCCCCCCCCCCCATATATAGATCTTGTCCTGATGTAAAGTCTATAATCATTTCGTGGACGAACCGTCGTCCGTAACAAACAGGGCCCAATTTCATAAGACTGCTTAAAATATAGCACAAAATATAGCTAAGCGCAACAAAATTTTGCTTACAAGAATAAAGTAACCGGCCAAACACCATGTCAAATGTGTCACTAGTATCCTGCTCATTTCTGCTTAGCAGGAAATTGCCAAGCATCATTTTCTGCTAAAGCAGCTCTACCGCTCAAAATGAACTTAATCGCTTTGTTTTTAGAAAACAAAAGGTAAACATGGGTTGGCAGTTGTCTCCCTACCAAGAGGTCATAACATTTGACATAATTTTATCTGAAAGTACACTGTGTTGGCTGTTGTGTGTGCCCCCTGGTTCCCCCTTGGGTACGATGTTGATCTGCTTACTTTAGCACCTTTCACACGAGAGCAATTTAGCAAGGGTCCCTTGCTAAATTGTAGCAGGGTTGTAACATTTTTACAAAATGTACCACGTGCGAAAGGACATTAATTTTGTATACTGTCCATGTTCTCTTGAAAAAAAAACTTGTCAAACATTGCTACATTTTACAACTACAATTAAGCAAGGGACCCCAGTTAAATTGCTGCAGTGTGAATAGCACGCGATGGAATCAGTGACAGATGACCTGTGTCTGAGTTCAATGTTAGTGACCCACATTGATCCAAAACAATTCAGTGTGTTACGTTGAACATGTAAAACAGAAGGAAAAAAACATGGATGACTGAACGCATAAACAGCAAAAAATGCTGACAGAACGATGGTGGAAAAAGTAACTACTTATTTGATTGTCTACGAACGTGCTTGAATCACTTTATTGCCGATAGTGAGTGTGTGTACGAGGTCCATAACACAGTAAGAGTATTAATGCAACCTGCTGAGGGCAAAATGTGACCTGACGTCAGAACTACTCACCTCATGCTGATTTGGCAGTTTTCTTTCAATGGCAATTTATAGATTGAAAATGCATAGCCGTGGGTTCAGTAAAGGCTGATTGCTGTTGAAGACAGCGCAAGCGACTTGGAGTGGAGTGTCCTGACTTTCTCGCGTACAAGGAATGATGCCTCAGTCACTGCGTCAATAGCAGGTTCTTACTCCGTTAATGTTGGTGTCATGGTCTCTTGTAGTAGTTCCAAGCCGTCAGTGTCTGCTAGAATAACAGTAAAGTTGACTTGAAGATCGTACAAAGCGCAGCATAAACTTCACATACTAGCCCTATGTCTTGTTGGCCCCTACGTACATTCGTTCAGCAGTGTCGACGGAAACCGTCCCTTCCCTAACTCATTTTTAGACTGTAGAATCCTGTGATTTATTTTGACAGTTGTTGTCTCGACTCCATGCAGTGCAATCGATGGCTCCATGGAAAGTACATGTACTTAAAGTTCAACATAACAAGTGGTTCAACTGAATATACCCGTAAATTTGTTTCGTCCAAAGACAAATATTGTCACTTGTAATAAAAAATAAATAAATAAAACGTGTTCATTTTCACCCGTCTTGTCAAACATGATTCGATGTTTCAAACCAATGAATGTAATTAGTAAATAATTTATGTATTATTTAAAGCTCCATAGTGGAAATGGGGAACTAACTAGGGGAACGCTAGGTGGCGTCAGACTTACCAGGGCTCAATTTCATAGAGCTGCTAAGCACAAAAATTTGCTTAGCAGGATATTTTTGCTTTGCTAAAAACAGGATTACCAACCAAATTTCCACGTGATTTTCAGGATATAGAATACAACAACTGAATACCTGTAACAAGCAGCATGCAACAACTGGAAATTTGGTTGTTAATCTTGTGTTTATGAAGGAAGAAATTTCCTGCTAAGCAATTTGTTGTGCTAAGTAGCTCTATGAAATTGGGCTCATGTATACTTTCCATTGTTGACGTAGTTCTGAGCACGCGCACATTACCGAGAACAATGGATTTTACCTATTAAGTCTGCTGCCACCAAGCGTCCCAAAAGTCTCCCATTGTTAATGTGCAATGGGGTCTAATGATGGAACTTTGATATAGCCTGGTATGAGATGAGTTCAATGACCTCAAAGGAATGTTTGTCATTGATGACAACATGACAAACTACTATAGTAGCCACGGTCATTGCTGTTATAAAGTCTGCTTCAACAGAACGTGGCTTTCAGTTAAAACAATGGTTAAATTTTAAGTTCTTAGTGAGGCCTAAGTATCCAGCCTTTCCTAAAATGGCAACAATTAAAAAAAAAAAAACGTTTGTTTTGGACGAACCAAGGGAGATGGTTGATTGAGATTGTGACCATTACATATTTTCATTATCATTGCCACAAGAGGGCGTATGTATAATGTACAGTAAAAATAGACGCATGATTTAAACAGGCTGCTACACGATCACGTTTACAGCAAACTCTTCGGTCATCCAGAAAAAAAGGTCACGACACTAAGCTATCGTTTCGTTTCAGTAAGAATGTGTTATGTAGAATGGTCCAATGTCTTCTTTAACCTTCACTGGCGAAGGATCAATACGGATGTAAGATTTCCTTCTCAAGGCAGCGCGACACGACTACCGGCCGAGAAGGACAAGAACATCAAGAAGTTTCAAAACTGTTTGCAAGCTTTGACATTAAAAAGAACTTGATTAGAGTAACATCTTGCTGTTTTTGATTGCTCAAACACTGTATCGAGTGCTCTCTTTCACCCGTTCGTCAGCCCCCCCCCCCCCCCCCCCACCAACCCCATTGTAACTAGACATTATTATAACATTGTCCCATGCGATTTCCTTATACCCTTGCCGACACGCGCTTGCGTACAGTGGGGTCGGTGGTTTTTATACTTTCATTGACGGTAGGTGGGCCAACGGGAAAAGAACACAACAAAATCATTTTTCGGCGAAAATCAAAATTGTACAAAATTTAATAAAAGAAATTGACAGTATTCGTTATGAGCGAGAAGCGAGCATAGCTTGATATCTGGCCCAGATGTCATACACATATAGTTTCCGTGTGTATAGTGGTTCGCAGCTTCGCGCTTTGTTCAAGATTAGCCAATCAGTATCGACGATGCAGTCAGCAAGTGGTATGCCTACGAGACAAGAAGCAGTTGGTGTTGGTTCATAAAGTAGTGAACTAATTGATGGGACTTGCTAAGGAGATTCAACACTGCGTCGTCATCTCGTTGAATCACCCCCATCATTATCATAATGACTGGTAAGTCTTGTGTCTGCAACATTATATATAAATCAACATGAAATTCTGACAATTATTGTCGAAATAGCAATCAGTTGTAACTATTTGGTTTTCTTTCATAGATGTTAAATTTGCATCGGGGATAAAGAATATTAGTTTTGTTTTTACTTTTGGACCGATGTGTGTGAGCACTTCAAATTCAGGTGTTTCCAAAGTTCTGTGAAAACAATCCCAGGCAAATATTTATTTATCTGTAGATGAAATTAATTGTTTTGTGATTTAGTAACTTTAACAATGGTTTGTTGCCGTAGTTCTTAAGTTTCTATTTTGTTGTACTATAGTTTCATGCTGTGCTATAAAAAAAAAAACTCTGGAAAAAGGAGCAGCTCTGTTAAAGACAGTGGACACTATTGGTAATTGTCAAAGACCAGTCTTCTCACTTGGTGTGTTTCAACATATGCATAAAATAATAAACCTGTGAAAATTTGAGCTCGGAGATGGTCGCCGGAGATGCGAGATAACTATGAAAGAAAAAAACCACCCTTGTCACACGAAGTTGTGTGCTTTTAGAAGCTTGATTTCGAGACCTCAAATTCTAAACTTCAGGTCTCAAAATCAAATTCGTGGAAAATTACTTCTTTCTCGAAAACTATGTCACTTCAGAGGGAGCTGTTTCTCACAATGTTTTATGCTATCAACATCTCCCTATATTATTGGTAATCAAGAAAGGTTTTATGCTGATAATTATTGTGAGTAATTACCAATAGTGTCCACTGCCTTTAAGAAAATGACAATGAATAAAGTAATTATTTTGTATTATACTAAGTTTCTATTAAAGGCAGTGAACACTATCCATCGTATTTCTGTATTTTCAACAACTTTCATCTAATCAAATCAATTGGTAATTACTCAAAATAAATATTATCATATAACTTTTCTTGATTACGAGTAATGGGTAGAGGTTGATAGTATAAAGCATTGTGAGAAACGGCTCCCTCTGAAGTAATGTAGTTTTCGAGAAAGGAGTAATTTTCCGCGAATTTGATTTCGAGACCTCAGATTTAGAATTTGAGGTCTCGAAATCAAGCATCTGAAAGCGCACAACTTCGTGTGACACGGGTGTTTTTTTCTTTCATTATTATCTTGCAACTTTGATGGCCGATTGAGCTCGAATGTTCACAGGTTTGTTATTTTATGCATACGTTGAGATACACCAAGTGAGAAGACGGGTCTTTGACAATTACCAATAGTGTCCATTGTCTTTTAAACCATTTTCTACTTGAAATAGTACATTGGTATAAAAGCAAGCACACTTGTCTACACGATCGGAACACCTTTGCAACCACACGTCCTAATAATGTGCACACGTCGCTCGTGTTGTATTTCGTTTATTGTCGTTATGTCTGACAATCAATTTTCCCCCAAGCCTCCTAGGAATTACACACAGAGTGAAATCCTGGCCGAATGTTTTAAGACTAGACTAAAAGAAATTTGAGCCGGAAACAGACTGTGATATAGATAAATGTCTCTCGAGAGAGGGGCGTTTCTACCGTGAGGAGGACAAGGGGGAGGATTCCAATATTCTGTTAATATTCCCTCAGTGAAACATTTCAAATGAGATGTCTCTTCGTACTGACTTATTTAGCCAAAGCCAGAAATTTGTATTTTACCATGTGTTTCACGCTGATGAGTAGAGTAAGATTTAAACATCTCATGTTTAGTGAGGATGGTTGTTGCACCATGTGTAAATCTCCATTAAAGACACTGGACACTATTGGTAATTGTCAAAGACCAGTCTTCTCACTTGGTGTATCTCAACGTATGCATAAAATAACAAACCTGTGAAAATTTGAGCTCAATTGGTCGACGAAGTTGCGAGATAATAATGAAAGAAAGAACACCATTGTCACACGAAGTTGCGTGCTTACAGATGCCTGATTTCGAGACCTCAAATTCTGAGATCAAATTCGTGGAAAATAACTTCTTTCTCGAAAACTATAACGTAACTTTAGAGGGAGCCGTTTCTCACACCGTTTTATACTATCAACCTCTCCTCGTTACTCGTTACCAAGTAAGGTTTTATGCTGATAATTATTTTTGAGTAATTACCAATAGTGTCCACTGCCTTTAAGTTGGTTCTGAGAAGATCTGGTGGCTGACAACTCGATGTTTCGATCAGTATGCTCTGATCGTATTCAGGAGGAAGATGCATTGAGTGGATTACTATAGTGCAATGCTGCATTAAAGTTTGCTGTCTCTACCACAATTGCATTGTTTTGAAGAAAACAAACTACATGCCAGTAATATAAGGTTTCATTGAACCTTTCATACCTTGACAAGAAATTGCCATAAATCGTTCAACTTTCTACCCTGATTTAAACCCATTTCCTTTTGGTACTTTTGTAACTGCGTGAACCGTTTTTGTTTTTCGACGCTAAAGGACATTATCCTTTCAACCTTATTGCTCTCTTCAAACTTTCTTCTTTCATATTATGTTCTTATTGTTTAGTTTGTGAGGGGCTTTGAACGACCTTTGACCTTTGCTCATGATTCTCTAAACATCTTCTTGGCAGCTTTCACCCTTTACCAAGAAGTCTCTTATTTGACGTCTTAATATTTGAACTGCCTACTGTGGATCGCAAACCATCATTAATCTTCATCCATTCGCATTTTTTTTGCATTCACGTTTTTATGCGTCATTAACGAGTTATTGTTTAGTCTTACATCTGGGTTTTTATTTTGCTGTGTTTTGACAACGAAGCAATTCGTGATGGTTTGTACTTAAAGGCACTGTACACTATTGCCTATTACCCCAAATAAATGTTCGCATAAATAGTTGTTGAAAAAGAGGTAATTTGTTTACTCAATTTAATATTACAAGATTTCGGACCTGAAGCATTTTATTAGGCATCTGAAAGCAAACGAATTACTGCAACAATGTTGTTGTTTTTTCTTTCATTACTCTTTTGCAACATTTTTACCAATCAATTTAGTCAAAAGTTGTACAGATTTGTTATTTTATGCATACGTTGGGTAACACCAAGTTGGAATACTGGTCTTTGGCAATAACCAAGGGTGTCCAGTGCGTTTACATGAAAGAGCTCGTCTTGTATGTTGGGAGACATAAAAGTTTCTTTAATATTCATGCAAAAAATAGTTAATGGCCTGACGTTTCGACCCTAGCAGAGTCTTTCTCGAAGGCTAAATGACAACACAACAAACATGAACAGGTAACTAAGTGAAACATAAGCAGTGAAATGGAAATACATGAATGGGGTAAGAAAGCATGCAGAAAAAAACAAGGGGTAATAGATAGATGTGCAAATCAGAACCTTTTGGAAGAAAATGCCAAAAGGTATTTTGCGTAACGCTGGTTTTCCTTCAAAACATATTAATAATAGTATTGATTGTCGTAATGCACGCGTCATATTTGTGGAGTTCTTCACCGAACAGATTGAACTTCTTGATTGACAAATTTGCTTTTCCAGCAGGTGTTTTTGATTGTAAATCCAAACTGACGTTTAGCTTTACTAAGCAGACAGATGTCTGAATCGGTGGGGGTCCAACATAAACTGCCAATGACTTTTCAGCAACTGCAGTTTATTTTCTTCAAAATAAACACTGTTTAAAATAAAATGTGTGTAAACTGTTACTGAGTTAATCCTTAAAGGCAGTGGACACTATTGGTAAACTCAAAATAATTATTAGCACAAAACCCTACTTGGTAACGAGTAATGGGGAGAGGTTGATAGTATAAAACATTGTGAGAAACGGCTCCCTCTGAAGTGACGTAGTTTTCGAGAAAGAAGTAATTTTCCAAGAATATGGTTTCGAGACCTCAGATTTAGAATTTGATTTGAGGTCTCGAAATCAAGCATCTGAAAGCACACAACTTTGTATGACAAGGGTATTTTTTTCTTTCATTATTGTCTCTCAACTTCGATGACCGATTGAGCTCAAATTATCACAGGTTTGTTATTTTATGCATATGTTGAGAAACAGCAAGTTAGAGCACTGGTCTTTGACATTTACCAATAGTGTCCAGTGTCTTAAATGCGGCTATATGTTTTTTATTTTATGAACAGGAACCCAGAGCTACTTAAAAGTGTTTACCAGTTCTATTCTCTCGTTTTACAAAACCATGATGCTTTGAATAGGTTTCCTCCTATATTATATAAAGAGATATACATGTAATGGATACGTGATTTGTGGGGGATAAAAAAAAAGCCGCTGATCTAAATTTGTTGTTTTGGCTGAAGTGTTTTGGAGAAGTTAAATGGGGTAAAGAGTCAGGCTTCGTTTGTCACTGTTATATTTTCCTGGACTTTGTACAGTTTCCAGTTAGTAATGCTTTAAAAGGGGTTTTTAAATTGATCATTTCATACTCAGCAAATCCTCATGTCTGGAAATCTCAACATTTCTAGCAGAGAGTAATTTCTCACAAACTCTTTGTGAGGTTTCTCCCATCAAGTCATCATGGAGATGATTTTTCAAGAGCTACCTCGTTAAAACCATTTGATTTTAAATACTAAGTGATAACCCAGCATTAAAGTAACTCTGAACTTGTCTTGAACTCCGCGTCTGCTTTAGGGCTCTAGCACAGGTTCAAGGTACTAAATATCCCCAACCTTAGTAAAGGTTGTAATTTATTTTTCTTTCTTTTTTGTGAATGTAAAGTCTCACTTTCCTCCATCTGATAAGTTTTAAGTTTTCTTTTTTTCTGCGTGTTAGGATTATGTTTCACCCTTTGGGATAAACACAAGGCGTGACTCGAGGAAATCAGACTGTACAATAACATAACGACTAGGCCAATGCGTGGACCTTTGGGTATACCGAGTCCGTGACCAGACATGGGATAATCTCTGAGCGTGCCTAAGGGTTGGACCGCACTGAGTCCTTGTATTTAAAGGAACCAATCTATTATTAATGACCCAAAGGTTTGAACGAACTCTATAGTGTATGGATCAGACATGCGATCGCAGATCAATTTTACAAATCATTTCCATGTGGTGTGAGTTACTTCAAAGTAATAAACCTGTTACTTAAATACGATGAACTTGTACCCAAGGTAATGTTTCAAAGATAAAACAGCTTTGTAGGGGGAAAACAATAACTAAGGCCGTATTTGAAACGGCGTCTTCGGCTACAGTTACGGCTGTTACTAAAGGTGTTGCTCAAGTTATTGCTTAAAGGCAGTGGACACCATTGCTAATCACTCGAAATAGTTATTAGCTTAAAACCTTTCTTTGTAACGAGTAATTGAGAGGTGTTGATAATAAAATAAATTAAAACATTCAGAAAGAAGAAGTAATTTTCCACGAATTTGATTTCGAAACCTCAGATTTTGAATTTGAGGTCTCGAAATCAAGCATCTGAAAGCCTACAACTTCGTGTGACAATTGTGTTTTTTCTTTCATTATTATCTCGCAACTTCGAAGACCAACTGAGCTCAAATTTTCACAGGTTTGTTATTTTATGCATATTTTTAGATACACTTGAGAAGACTGGTCTTTGGCAATTTGTACCAACAGTGTCCAGTGTCTTTAAGGACTTCGTATTCTTCAACCCATAAAGACGCGGAAATCTAGCCGTAACCGAAGCTGTAAGCCGCTAATTAGGAAACGGCCTAAGCCACAATACATAATCACATTGTCATTTGTTTTCTTAAAGAATTTGAAGCTCAGAGATTTTGCCAAAAATTATTTGAATAACTTACAGTGACGGGACACTTTCTTTGAACGTAACGAATGGTTGATTTAGTTGTCTCATTCGCACTTGACTATTACATACGTCATTATGACGTTGTAACCAGTCAAACATAATAACTTATTGTTACCACTTAAAATATTTATGAACGCAATATTTTCAAAGATAAATTTCCCGTAATTGGTATAACTAGATGCACCTGTTGTGTAACTACACATTGCCGTTATAGCTTCACTGTAGTCCACGAACGGGTGATTTGGTTTGCACCGTAGAGACTAGAATTGTCATCGGGGTTGAATGACCAGACACAGTGTTTCACGTTTCCATGGCATATGTTTCAATTTCTCCAATGGCGATGGACAGATATACCTCCCCTGACGTTAGTTCTGTTAGAATGTCGTTATTGCCTTCAGATTTCTTTTCCAAGGCCAAAACAAAATGAAGGAGAATAAAGAAGTGGGGCACGTCGTTCATGGGAGTTCACTGGGGTCAATGACCTACTGTGTTTTTTGTCTTTTTGTTAAGAACAGTAATGTTGCAAAATGTGCAGATATAAATTATAAAGCATTGTCGATTTGTTGACGTGGCTATAACTGTTGCCAGCACAACTTTTTAAAGGCAGTGGACACATTTGGTAATTGTCTAGGACCATCTCAACAGATGCACACAATAACAGATCTATGTGTGAAAATTTTGACTCATTTGGTCATCAAAGTTGCAAGAGAATAATGAAAGATAAAAAACCTTGGTGCACAAGTTTGTGTGCTTTCAGATGTCTAATATTGGTTTCAGGCCGGAAGTCTTTTTATTATTTCAGGGAGAATTTACCTCTTTTTAAAAAAACTACGTTCAGGCCTAATACTTCAGACTAAGTCGTTTCTTGCAATGTGTTATACTATCTACCTCTCCCCATTACTCGTTACCAAGTAAGTTTTTATGCTAACAATTATTTTGAGTAATAACCAATAGTGTCCAGTGCCTTTAAAACAGGCGGGAAACCAACGATGGATGTGATTGTGTCATTATGTTTGTGTCATGTGGTCATGGCATGTATGTGGTCCAACACTATGGGGTTTTGACATGCTGATAAAAATATAAAGTTTTGCACGCTATTTTAAAAGGTTGTCTACCTCCAAGAAGTGTCATTTTAGTAGATGTTCTCAACATGGTTTATGGGTTTTTGGCGTTCTAAAGTTCGCGTCATCAATGAAAGCTTTGCGATTTTTTTTACCAAACTTCAGAAGCATTAGTTGCCCTTACAATGCATTTCAGTAAAACATTCAGATGGGAATGTTTTCCTGGGTCACTTTGACCGATCTTCGTTATACAGAAGTCATTATTATTGTTTACCCGCAGGTAAAATCCTCATAAAGGGTCAAGTTGTGACAAATTTACTTTTTAAATTATCCCCCAGGTTATTTCATTTGCTGAATAATTGAGCTGAACAAATTGTGTGCCTCGTGTTTTGCAGGTTTTTTGGGAAAATACGCTGCTTTAAGTTAAATGCAGTGGACACTATTGGTAATTACTCAAAATAATTATTAGCACATATCCTTACTTGGTAACGAGTAATGGGGAGAGGTTGATAGAATAAAACATTGTGAGAAACGGCTCCCTCTGAACTGACGTAGTTTTCGAGAAAGAAGTTATTTCCATCGAATTTGATTTCGAGACTTCAGATTTAGAATTTGAGGTATTGAAATCAAGCATCTGAAGGGTGTTTTTTCTTTCATTTTTATCCCCCAACTTTGATGACCGATTGAGCTCAAATTTGCACAGGTTTGTTATTTTATGCATACGTTGAGCTACACCAAGTGAGAAGACTGGTCATTGACAATTAAGTGTCCAGTGTCTTTAATGAAACTGATAAACCACTGTAAGTACTTCGTATAGTTTTTAAGATTCTCATTACTGTCGGAAAAAACAATTGATTCTGTAGTTTGGTTTAGAAATCAATTGTGTGGTTTACCGTTTAATAGAAACCAATTATATGGTTTACCGTTTAAAGCCATTATACACTTTCAGTAAACAGTGTTGTCCAAGGCCCACACTTCGTGTATCACAACTTATATATAAAATAACAAACCTGTGAAATCGGTTCAATCGGTCATCGGAGTCGGGAGAAAATAACGGGAAAACCCATTCTTTTTCTGCGCGTTTCGCCGTGTCATTTATATTGTTTTAATGTTTTCTCAAAAAGTAAGAATTTCACGGAACAATATTTCAAGAGAAGTCTTTCACCATTACCTTCTGTATTTCTATAATTAAACCCTGTTAATTATTTGTAAATCTGTGAACTTTTTTTCGTCTATACCGAAAGTGTATAATGGCTTTAACCCCAAAACGTTAAAGAAAGATGTTGATTATTCTTAGTATTTAGGTTACCAACTATTCACAGTGTGCTTTGCCTCTAAACGTTTTGCATAATGGTCTGGAGAAAGACTAAAACAAACTGGGGGGGGGGACATGACTACTTTTTTAAAGAGTCACTGCTACAAAAGTTTGAAATTTTAACCTTGTCATTTCGTATGCATGGGGGATTTGTACTCAATTGGAATTTGAAGCTATAATTCAATCAGTAACAAATCAGTTTGGTGCGCATTTTTAAATGCGCATAAATGAGTTAAAACTCATTTCGTATGAAAATAATGTTCACCATCTTCAATCTCTGTGAAAAAATTCAATCCTGTTCAAACTAACCCTCCCATGTAGTGTAATTAATGTACATAAATGTTAAAACACGCATCTGATATTAGTTAATAACTACTAGTAAGTGTATTGATGAAAAATAGTTGTTAAAGTTTGGTAAGCCCGTTTCGGTTTCTTTTTCTCAATGACTCCAACAGAAAACGCACGAACAGCCAACCACTTATTAAGCATGTAACCCCAGGTTCACAAGCACTCAAAATAGCTCCCTTGACTTAATTGACTTCAAGTATGGACTAAAGATTCCAAAGTTCTTTCAACTGTTCAGTTCACATTGACCAAATTGCTAGGAATTCGAACGCCAGATTAACTCTCTGGGGGTAAGGTAACTTGATTAGCGGGCCATATAACGGTGACACTTGTTTGACATTATGATCGTAAATTAAGACTGCCTGAGTACAATTGATCCCTTTAAGAAATCTATCCCACAACGTATAACGAGTAGATAGGCTTCTTCTAAGCTTACTCTGTGTCATGTTTTAGGAGGTATAATTTCTTTATTTATGCCCAACTTGGGAATGGCTATGCTAGCATTTGTGGGTCACTTGCAGACCGCCGGATGTTCGAAACATTCATGTTATCAGAGCCCGACTTCATAGTGCTGCTTAACGGGGAGCAATCTTTCATGCTTACAGTAGCAAAAATTGTTGCTTAAGCATAAGCGTATTTGACAGGCTAGCAAGAACATTAAAGGAACATTACAGAATTGGTTTTTGCTAACAACAAAGTTGCTGGCAGTGTAAGCACTTTATGTAATCAACCATATACATAAACTGACAAACCTGTCGAAGTTTGAGATACATCGACCATCTGGGTCACGAGAGAATAGTGAAAAACCGATTACAAATTTTGCTCTGCATCACTGCCAAAACAAAAATGAATAAAACGCTCAGTGAGCGATAAACTCCAAACGCGAAATTAGATTACTTATTTCTCACCGAATATGAAATTTCTGACAGAAATAATTAAAGGGATGTTTTCTACTATCATCATCATTAGACCGTGTAAGTTTCATGTAAATCTGTGATCTTCACGGTTTCTGTTTTTTGGTTCTTACCAATTCTGTAACATTCCCTGTAAGCGGCCATTTGCGCGCTCACTTTGGTTTGTATTGTTACGTCATTCATTTTCACATAGTAGGCAACGGAAGGTTAGCATGCCTTTTGTGTGCTTATACGGTTACAGTGCTGTGAAATAAAAATGGCCCCAGATTACAATAGGTTTTGCCCTCCGCTCTGTACATGGTCAATATAACCCCCTAGTTTGGGCAAGATCCGAGATGGGTTCACGTCTAAAAATGAATTTATTATTGTAAAAAAAAAAAACTGTAGAAAGTTTCATGCTTTACCACAAAGTGCACAATGTTTCCCACATGGGCCTTAGCAGCTGGACTATTAAAAACAAACTTTATAATCCAACAAAACAACTGCTGATGACAGCAAAATACAATGTTTATTATTCTAGCATACATATTATCCTGCTCGTGGCATTTAGGAGGTATGTTCAGTGAGTGTAGCCATTATAACATGAAGTAGAAACATGAACTTTTGTGGATGTATTAACGACATAATCTTATTCCTCGTAAATTACCTGCTTGTGTTGACATGATTTATAGCCATGCACACAGGTGTACGTTTTATGTTTTATGAATATGACTTATTTTGGGCAACGTCGAATCATTGGTCAGGAAAGTCAAGTCAAGGACACTCCAAAGTGAAGCAACTAAAAGTATCTGATTTTTTTTTTCTTCTTTTTTTACAAAACTGGCATCAGGGAAAATATTTATATATAGACGCCTTCTCAAGATGAAACCAATACTAATTGAATACATACAAGGACTTCCTCTAAGGACGATTTTGTTGTCTTTTTTGTTTGTGTGTTTTACGTTGTTCGGTACAAATATGTTAGTGTGAAGTTCAACCAATTTGTACTGGTCAGTTGGCGATTCAAATTATACTTTATTTCTAGCTACATTTTGAAAAATTACAACAGACCATTTTTTTTCTCGAAATCTTTTCCAAAGTGAGACTACCAGATATGAATCAATTTTCAAGGAAACAGAGTAAGGTTTTGTCACATTGATGCAATGTGAATCATTGTGTTTAGCTCAGAGGTGTTGAGCAAAATTGAACATTAACAGCCGTTGATATTTAGATCGAATAATCTCTGGATTTCAACGGGTGAGTTCCCGCCTAAAAACCACACACACAAACGTGCCCTGTACACATGGTGGAGTAATCTATAGTCGAATTCGTGTCCATGCTCCATCCACAAGATGTTTCAGCAATCATTTCCTCAAATGTGAACTTATCTCATACACTTTGCTGTTGATATAAAGTGCAAGCTGGAGACCTGATACGAGTGGATAACAGATTATCTGTTTATCAACTTGACTTTCAAACCGAAATTTCAAAAGTAGTTGTTAATTGACATGACACGTATGACCGATGAGTGAATGGTGAAGATTCTAATCTCATTTTTCTGATGAATATTTGTATGATTTCTGTACGAATTACAGAGGTAAAAACCTTACCAACTGTTGGTCTAAAAGAGTTCCTAAAACTACATTCCTAGAAACCAAATAACTTAGTTTAAGTTCCTTCTGGTGACCCATATTTCTGTTTGACTGTAGCTTCAACGGAAGTAACAACACACTTGGCAACTGATGGCGGCAACTGGTGGTTGCAAATGGTTGTGACCAGCCAGGTTTGGGTTCAGCTGCGCTTCTTAAAGGCACTGGACACCTTTGGTAATTGTCAAAGACCTGTATTCTCGCTTGGAATATCCTAACATAATTAAATATGCATAAAATAACACCTCTGAGAACATTTTGACTCAATTTTATAGTCGTTAAAGTTGCAAGAGAAAAATGAAAGGAAAACATTTTTATTGCACAAACTGAGTGTGTGCTTTCAGATGCTTCCAAAGGCTTTAGACCTTCAGGCAGTGGACGCTATTGGTAACATCTCAAAATAGTTATTAGCAAAAAAAACTTACTTGGTAACGAGTAATGGGGAGCTGTTTATAGTATAAAACAATGTGAAAAACAGCTCCCTCTAAAGTAACTTAGTTTTCGAGGAAGAAGTAATTTTCCAAGAATTTGATTTTGAGACCTCATAGTTAGAATTTGAGGTCTCGAAATCAAGCATCTGAAAGCACACAACTTTGTGTGACAAGGGTGTTTTTTTTTTTCTCTCTCTTCTTTTTTTAAACTATTTTCTCGCAACTTCGACGACCAATTGAGCTCAAATTTTCACAGGTTTGTTATTTTATGCATATGTTGAGAAAGAGAAAACTGGTCTAAACCAAAGGTGTCCAGTGTCTTTAAGTCCCTTAATATTTGAGTGAGAAATTACCTCTTTCTACTTCAGAGAAAGAGCTCTACATTGCTCGTTACCAGCTCTGTTATGCTGACAATTTTTTTGTTTGAATAATTACTAATAAAGTCCAGTGCCTTTAAAATGGTCTTCTTTGTTTGATTCAAATTGGTTTCCTTAACAAAAAACGCACCAAGCCTCATAATAATTTATGCTTCATTCAAAGTGACTTAAGGCATCGTGCAGATTCAAAGAAAATTGTCGCACTACATTTATTTATGAAAAATAAACAAACTAGAACAAAAATCAACAAAGCAAACAGCTCCTTTAAGAATTTAGGCAACATTTTGACACACACAGTTTTCATTAATCAGCGAAAAGGGGAAAACATTTGTAGAGAATGATATATATAGAGGTTTTGCAATCAATCATACTTCACAACACTCTTAACCAATCCATCATTCCATGTCTTCAAGGGGAGAGCATTGTTTACTTTGAAGACCCACTTGTAACAGCCTCTTGCTATTAAAGGCACTCTACACTATTGGTAATTACTCAAAATAAACGTTAGAATAACAACTAAGCATTAGGCATTGTGAGAAACGGCTCCCTCTGAGGTAATATAGTTTTTGAGAAAGAGCACAAATAATAAAAATCTCCAGGGCCTGAAGCCAGTTATTATGCATCTGAAAGCACCAGCCGTCGATTTCACAAAACTCTTCCTAACTTAAGACTAATCTTCGGACTTAGGACGAGTCCCAACCCTGCACTGTAGCATACAGACCTTAAGATTAATCCTAAGTTAGGACGAGTTACTCGTCCTAACTCGAGATAAGACGAGTCCTAACTCTTTGTGAAATCGACGGCTGGATGTTTATTTCTTACATTATTTTCTTGCAACTTCGTTGATCAATTGTTTTTTACAGATTTGTTATTTTATGCATGTGTTGGGTTACACCAAGTAAGATTTCTGGTCTAGCAAGTTTAGATGCAACCTGGGAAGTGGTAGCCAGGATCGTCTTAAAGGGGATGCGACTTTTTATTTCAGATATCAAATAATAAATTGGGAGTGATTCCTGGCTTTATTTAACCCAGAATAATTATTAACAATGTTCGCTGTCAATTTCCCTAATGGTTTATTACTCAACAAACTATGTATAACAGCCACTCACAATAGACCTTATGCATTGACATCATCCAGCGGCCAACTTAGTGGGAAAACGGTGACGAAACAATCGAAACGCACAAATTTGTACGCGCGGCGCACAGGATTGGCCAATGAACAACCTCCTTTTGACCTCTAGGTGAGGGCGCCCTACTGAAATGACGTCATATGCACAAGGTCTATTAAAATATTCAAGATTTATAATAGAAAGTTTCATTTTTATCAACTTTATAAACATGATAAACTGTTACACATAGTTGGCAAATAGTCAAAAGCTGATACTGACTATGACTGAACAAAAATGTTAAAATTTAATTTGATATTACTGTTTAAAACACTTTGAATTCATTTGTTTCTATCTACACTTTGTCTCTAGATAAGACTTGCCAGAAGCTGGACGAATTTCCAACTGGAATAGCAACTCTACCATCGGGTGATGATCGACAAGGGTACCCCTCGAGTGTCTACCAGAAAACGGTGTCACTCAGCATGGCGAGACTTTTACTTTCCCGTCACCTATATCCTATCTATTTACTGGTGCTCTTAGCTTCAATAACATCACCTTCTATGTGTTACGTCATATCAAATGACGCCACCTCCGAGATACCAGCCGAATTAGACATATCATCTCCTGTAACAAGTAGTGAATACGTCCCAAGCCTTCAAACTACAACCGTGAAAAATTTGTCAAAGCCAATAACCAAAGTGCCAGACTTAAACCCTGGAACTTCAGCAACTGGATCACCTTTCTTAAAATCCTCGACTCAACTGCCAAGTTTGGGTGAGAATCGAGATGATTTGTACTTACCAGGAGATAGTGTTTCAACTTGGACATCTAAGATGCTTGGTAAAGAGTCAAACTTGGCTTTGAGCTCTGATGAACCTGCATTGAGTGAGCGTGATCACAATGTAGCAGCTCAACAAAAACCTCCTTATGAATACCTCGCAGATACTTTACCAGATGTCCAATCTCACAGGTCTAAGACGTCGAGAATCTCATCTCCAGATACCGTAGCTGTTGATGAGGATGGGTCAGGACACGAATGGATAGTTACTTCAAAGTCCAA